>NC_057799.1:272052270-272158268 GCF_018294505.1 Triticum aestivum | reverse complement strand
CCATGCATGCTAATTATACTTTTAATGGTGGGATACCTAAGAAACTAGGAGATCCAGGAGTACCAACTATACCATGCTCCATTAAAAGAAACTATGTTAAAACTGCTTTATGTGATCTTGGAGCCGGTGTTAGTGTTATGCCTCTCTCTCTCTCTCTCTCTCTCTCTCTATATATATATATATATATATATATATATATATCGTAGACTTTATTTGAATAAGTTGACACCTACTGAAATATCTTTGCAAATGGCCGATAAATCAACTGCTATACCTGTCGGTATTTGCGAGGATGTGCCTGTTGTGGGTGCAAACGTTACTATTTTAACGGACTTTGTTATTCTTGATATTCCCGAGGACAATAGTATGTCGATTATCCTTGGTAGACCATTTTTTAATACTGCAGGGGCTGTTATTGATTGCAACAAAGGCAATGTCACCTTTCATGTTAATGGTAATGAGCATACAGTACACTTTCCGAGGAAACAACCTCAAGTCCACAGTATCAATTCTTTAGGAAAACTCCAACAATTACTATTGGAGGTTTTGAATTTCCTCTTCCTACTGTCAAGAAGAAATATGATATTCTTATTATTGGGGATGTGCATATCCCCATTGAGGTAACCTAGTGCTATTCGAAAATTCTCCGGTTTCATGCGATTCGGAATGAGTTTGTTATCAAGACTTGATCAACCTCGTTAGTGGATTCCTTTCGATGAGCATGAGATGGATGAAGCTAGAAAGCACAACTCTCTGTACCTCCTTTTACTTTCTGTTATTTAGATTAAATAAAGCAAAAATAGTATTTTCTGTCTGTTTTCTGAATTATCCTTGCAATAAAAAAATACCCCGAAAATAAAAGTTCTCCAAATGTGCTGAAAATGAAATATGATTTTGTCGGTGTACAAAAGTAGGGGCACTCCTTTGTACCCCTTTACTTGTGCACGGGCAGTCGGAGCCATGCGCCACGGCCACACTTAGCAGGGCAAGGGAGGGAAGCCGGAGAGAAGCCAAAGGCACAAGACGGTCAAGGCAACGCCAAGACCAGAAACACCAAAGAGCAAGAGGGCGAGGGGGACCCCCCGGCAAGGCCCTTGCCGGGGCGGCCTCCGCGGCCCCGGCAAGGGCCTTGCTGGGGCAACTTGCCCAAGACCAACAGAGCAAGCCACCCTTGAGCCCACGGGTTCCGACCTAACCAACTACATTGGAACCAAGGCTCGGGAGGCACCTCTGTGGTGGCATGCAGATCTTTGTCAAGATCATAAACATGTGAGATCAGATGAGGACCAGAAGACGGCGACCCTCAGCGGGATCCCAGCCGAGGAAATCCACAAGACCCTCGGCAAGCGCCTTGCTGGGGCAACTACAACGCCACGGCAAGACCCTTGCCGGGCCCCCGGCAAGGCCCTTGCCGGGGGCACCCGCGGGGCCACTGCCAGGCCCGCACCAACCAAGGCACCGCCGCCGTTCGGATGCAGCTGCCAGCCCAACTAGCTGGGCAGGCACCTGCGTGGCAACATGAGGCTCCCAAGCCAATTCAGCAAGCACCTGCGTGGTGGCATGCAGATCTTTGTGAAGACCCTACCACCGCGCCACCTCAACTGCCTACCTGCCTATAAGGCACCGCACGCACCGCTGGCATGGGCGCGTGTCGAAGCGAGGCAGAGCGGCGACGAACGGGACGGGCCTCGTTCCCGTCCCCGATAAAGCTAAGGGACACCTAAGCGATGCATTAAATGCGTCTTGTCCTGTAATACGGGCGATAAGCTCGCAGTACTGTAGACCTTTCCACCTCCTGTGTGCCACTGTGGTAGCCCCTTTCGACTATAAAAGGAGGCCCATGGCATACTGGAGGGGGATTCGGCTCTTTTGGGCAAGTTGCACCCCGTAGCTAGCTCAAGAACACAAGAACACTCAATACATCCACCAAAGGAGGACTAGGGTATTACGCATCCTCGCGGCCCGAACCTGGGTAAACGATCCGTGTGCTTCCTGTTCGACCTGCTCTTCTCACGACCCCGCCCCCCGCCAACCGTAGTAGGGATTCTTGTGATCCCATTGGTGTCGTTTTCGACCGACATCTTTGGCGCGCCAGGTAGGGGGCGCAGTCGTGAGAATCCGATCTAGTAGTTAGCCTAGTTGTTCTTCATCGCCATGGCTCCCAAGAAGAAGACGATCATGGCGATCGGCTCGTCGGGAGCCGAACGGCCCGTGCCAGTGCGGACGAGCAGCGGGCCGGTCACGGATAGAACCCAGCCGTAGCCCGCGAGCACCAGCATCGCTCTGTCAGTCGGAGCCTGGCGAGCGGGGTCGTTCGTGCGCCAGACGACGGGCCGCGCATCGCCAAATCCAAAGATGGGGCTGGGAGTGTCACTGTGCCACCCACGGGCGGCGGAGCAACCTCCAAGACGCCTATGCCGACGCCCACGACGCGCTCTTCCCAGGGTGCGCGCGACGAGCAGCGCCACCACGACGGAGACCCCGGACGCCGCCGTGGGAAGAGTCTTGTGCATCATCTGCGGGACGAAGGAGTCCAGCATGCCTGCCGAAATGCTGGCGAAAATGGCACGCGGCCGCTGGGCCGTGATAGAGCTCCTTCTAACGTGGTTAGAAGTCGAAGCACACCACAGTCCACGCAGCTGTCGCCACCACCCACGCCAGCAGAAGCTTTGGCGCGCGCGCAGCTGCTCCTCAACTTCCCTCCTGCTACGGAGAAGCTCGACGAGTGGAGAGCCACCATCCGGAGCCTCGTCGCTGTCACCAATAAAGATGATCTGCGACCGGCGAGGCCATCGGGCCGGCGCTCCATCGAACCACCGCATGCCAGCGGTGGATGGGCCGGGGGTGCTGCGGCCACGGTGCACTCTCCTCCTCGACGCCAGCCACCGCGGGTGTCGGTCCGTCGCGATGACGCTTGTGATAACATTTCCATAGCGTCGTCCGACCCACGGACCCACCGCGACCAACGCCAAGTTCTTCAGGAACGAGCCCACGAAGATGCTCGAACCACCATCGAGCGCCGGCGCGATACACGCCACCAGTCGGATAAGCGGGCGGGACCCCCTATGGACCACCCAGCACCGGGGGGCTCCGGCGGCTTACCTTACGAGGTGGGTTGCCCAGCTTTTACTCGTGAGCTGCGGTAGTTCCAGTGGCCGTCCCACCGCACATTCAAGCCCAACGTCGGCGAGAAGTACAACGGCAAGACCCATCCGTCAGAGTTCCTCAGTATCTATACCATCGCGATGCAAGCTACCGGAGCTCGTGACAACAAGGTGCTTGCCAATTACTTCCCGTTGGCGCTGAAGCCCAACGTCATGTCTTGGTTGATGCACTTGCCGGCGGATTCCATTTCTTCTTGGTCGGATCTGTGCCATGAGTTCGTTCGTTCCTTCACCGGGGGCCACCAAGCTCATGGCCAGGCCAGTGATTTGCATATCATTCCCCATAAGGGGAAACCCTACGCAAGTACATCAAGAGGTTCAGCCGGGTGCAGTACAACATCCCCGATGTTCATCCCGCCGCCGTGATTAGCGCATTCCATCAGAACGTGCGCAACCGCAAGATGCGCGAAGAGGTGGCGATGAACAAGGTTAAGGATGTGACTGAACTTTATGTTCTGGCCAATAGGTGCGCCCGGGCTGAAGAGGGAAGGAAGTACCCTGGCGAGGATGCCGGCGCGGAAACCGACTCTACTGATGAAGACACCGCTGCCCCGTCGAAGAAGGGCCAGAATCGCAACAGGAAACGCAAGAGCAAGACCGTGCTTGCCGTCGAGGGATCTGACAGCACCGGTGCCGCCAAGAAGGCTAAGGCAGACGACCCAGGCAAGGAAATTGCCGGGTGCGCCGCTTGCTGGGCCTTGGCGGCTGCCGACAAGCCGGGGGGCTCCGACAAGCAGTATTGCAAGATCCATCGCACCAAGGGCCACGACCTCCAGAACTGCCAACAAGTCAAGCTGCTTGCTGAGAAGCAAAAGGCCGAGTATGAGAGGCGGGACAAGGAGAAGGGTCAGGATGGTGCCGAAGGATCCGGCAAGAAGTGTGGCGGCCAAGGAGGCCGCCGCGGCAAGGACAACCAACAAGAGAGGCCCGCTCGAGGCCGCGACAAGAAGCAAGAAGATGATGATCATGATGAGGACGACGAGTCCGGCGAGCAAGAGTTTCAAAAGGCTACGGAGGCCATGTGCGTCGATGGTGGCGCCTCGCTGCATACTTCTCACCGCTAGCTCAAGCAGTGGGCGCGTGAGATCACAGCAGCGGAGCCCTCGTTCGACGCTAAGAAGCCACTGAAGTGGTCCAGCACGCCCCTCATCTTTGACGCCGAGGACCACCCTGACCGCACAACTACGGTCGGGTGCTTGCCGTTGTTGGTTTCACCAACGATACGCAACCTCAAGGTGAACCAGATGCTGGTTGACGGCGGGGCCGGTCTGAACTTGATCTCGCCCGTTGTGATCAAGAGGCTGCAAATTCCTGATGGAGACCTCGAGGAAACGGGCACGTTTCAAGGGGTCAACCCAGGCAGGAGCCAGCCGAAGGGAAAGGTCACATTGCCTGTGACGTTTGGAGGCAAGTTGAACTACAGGATGGAGAGGATTGTCTTCGATGTAGCCGAGATCCCCTTGCCCTACAACGGGATCCTCAGCCGCCCGGCACTAGCCAAGTTCATGGCAGCATCACATTACGCCTACAACACGCTGAAGATGCCTGGGCCGATGAACATCATCACCGTCCCCTCCGACAAGAAGGACGCGCTGATCTGCGCCGACCTACTCCACTGGGAAGCAGTTGCAGTAGCTGCCGCCAAGGCACTTGCTCCTGCCGTTCAAGCCCCGGGAGGGAAGAAGAAGACCGGCAAGACCTCTTGCACCCACTCCGGCAAGCGCACCTCTTCGGAGTGTTGTGCTACCGTCGAGGACGTGCCAGAGAGCTCCACCGGCAAGAGCAAGAAATCCAGAGCTGCACCACGAGAGACCAAGAAGGTGTCCGTCAAGGAGGATGGTACGGTAGGGGCTTTCACCATAAGCTCCACGCTTGACAGCAAATAGGAAAGCGCGCTCGTCACTTTCCTGCGGGCGAATGTCGATGTGTTTGCGTGGCAAGCATCTGACATCCCCGGCATTCCCAGGGAAGTGATTGAGCACCATCTTGTTGTCTGTCCCCATGCGCGACCCGTCAAGCAGAGGTCAGGAAGCAAGCTTTGGAACGGCAGGAATTCATCATAGAGGAGATCAGAAAGTTGGAAGCAGCAGGCCTGGTGAGGGGAGTGCTCCATCCGACGTGGTTGGCCAATCCGGTGGTGGTGCGCAAGGCAAACGGGAAGTGGAGGCTGTGTATTGACTACACAGATATGAATAAGGCTTGTCCTAAGGACCCCTTCCCCTTGCCGCACATCGACCAGATTGTTGACTCCACGGCCGGGTGTGATCTGTTATCATTCCTCGACGCCTACTCAGGCTATCACCAGATCTTCATGACAAGAGAAGACGAAGAGAAGACAGCATTCATCACCCCGTGTGGTATGTATTGCTTTTTACGGATGCCTTTCGGGTTGAAGAGTGCTGGTTCAAAATTTGCAAGGGCAGTCCAAATTGGTTTTGAACCCCAGCTACATAGAAATATGGAAGCCTATATGGATGGCATAGTGGTCAAAACCAAGGACAGGGCAACTCTTATACAAGACTTAGAAGAGACGTTTGCCAACTTGTGCAAGATCAACCTTAAGCTGAACCCTGAGAAGTGTGTCTTCGGTGTTCCAACCGGCAAACTTCTCGGGTTCTTTGTGTCGCAGCGTGCGATCGAGGCAAACCCAGACAAGATCAAGGCTATCGAGCAGATTGAGGCGCCCAAGCAGATCAAGGATGTGCGTCGGCTCACTGGCTGCGTTGCCGCCATGAGCCGATTCATCTCCAAGTCTGCCGAGCGCGCCCTTCCCTTTTTCAGGATCTTGAAGAAGGCGGGCCCAATGGAGTGGACCCCAGAGGCTGAGGCGGCGTTGCAAGACCTGAAGAGATACCTTTCCTCTACACTGATACTAGTTGCGCCTAAACCACAAGAGCCGTTGCTGCTGTATCTAGCGGTGATGAATCAAGTGGTCAGTGCTGCGCTAGTGGCGCAGAGGGAGGTCGACAAAGAGGCAGTGGCGACGGCAGGACCGGCAGACGGCAAGTCAGAGACTCCCCCAGCAGGGCCTGGTGCCGGCAAGGCAAGGCTCCCGGCAGAGTCTAACGCCATCAGGACAGAGCCCGCACAGTCAAGTGGAGTGGTGCAGAAGAAGAAGATGATGCAGCACCCGGTTTACTTTCTCAGCTCCCTCTTGCAGGGGGCTAGGTCAAGGTATTCCGGTGTGCAGAAATTGCTCTTCGGCCTCCTTATGGCCTCGAGGAAGCTGCGTCATTACTTCGAAGCCCATGAGATCACTGTCGTAACTCGCCTCCCATTGCAACGGATACTGCACAACCCAAACGCAACCGGAAGGATTGTGGAGTGGGCCCTTGAGTTATCAAGCTTTGGTTTGAAGCTTGAAAGTACTTCAACAATCCATAGTAGAGTCCTGGCGGAGTTCATTGCAGAATGGACCTCAACGCCTGATGAAGAGATCCAGGAGACCACTCTCCCCGGCAAGGAAACAGCTCGCGACTGCATTATGTACTTTGATGGAGCTTTTTCGCTGCAAGGGTGATTCGCAGCTTGCACTTTCCCAGGGAGATGTCCACCAACAACACTGTTGAGTATGAGGGGTTACTTGCCGGTCTCTGGATCGCGGCAGACCTCGGAGTTAAAAAGCTCATCGTCAAGGGTGATTCGCAGCTTGTCGTCAGACAAGTCAATAAAGATTATCAGAGCCCGTTGATGGAGGCCTATGTAGATGAGGTGAGGAAGCTGGAGGAGCGCTTTGACGGTATACAAGTGAAGCACGTTCCCCGAGCGGAGAACAACATCGCCAATTACCTGTCAAAGCGTGCTGCATTCAAGCTACCTGTGGAACCAGGTACATTTTTGCTTCGGTTAACTCAACCATCCGTCGAACCATCAACGGAGCAGAACAAGCTGAGGAAATCAGGCCCTGGCAAGTACTTTCCCACTGAGCCCCCAGGGGCCGCCGGCAAGGGTGTTGCCATGGACGCTGAACCTGCCGAGGGGCGACCGACTCCGGCAGGCCGTCAAGCCATGGTCGCAGAGACAGCCGCTCCCATGGCAGAAGAAATGCCTTTGGTCCTTGCCGTTGAGCCCCAGGCTCCGGCATGGGCACAGCATACCGTCCGATTCCTCCAAACAGGGGAGCTTCCTGAGGAGTAGGAAGAAGCGGAGAAGGTAGCCCGTCAGTCTGCTATGTATCAGTTCGTCGATGACGTCCTGTACAGGAGGAGACCGAACGGTGTGAAAGTGAAGTGCATTCCCCGGGAGGAAGGACTGGAGCTGTTGGCGGAGATACACGGAGGCATATGTGGCTCCCACATAGGGTCGAGGTCCCTTGCCGGCAAGGCGTTCCGGCAGGGTTTCTTCTGGCCCACTGCCCTCCAGGATGCAACGGCACTAGTAACCAAGTGTGAAGCGTGTCAGTTCCATTCAAAGAAGCTTCATCAAACAGCTCAAGCCCTTCAAACAATCCCTATCTCCTGGCCATTTTCGGTTTGGGGGCTCGACATACTGGGCCCTTTCCCCCGTGCCGTCGGGGGCTTTGAGTACTTGTACATTGCAATCGACAAGTTCACATAGTGGCCGGAGGTGGAAGCAGTGAGGAAGGTGACAGCTCAGTCAGCCGTCAAGTTCTTCAAGGGGCTAGTGTGACGTTTTGGTGTGCCGAGCAGAGTCATCACCGACAACGACACGCAGTTCATGAGCCACACCTTCATGGAATACATCCAAGACCTCGGCAGCAAGGTCTGTTTCGCTTCCGTGGCACACCCACGAAGCAACGGCCACGCAGAGAGGGCAAATGCTGAAGTATTGCGTGGCCTGAGGACGAAGACTTTTGATAGGCTACACAAGAGCGGAAGGCGCTGGATTGATGAGTTGCCGGCGGTTCTTTGGTCGATCAGGACGACGCCAAATCGAGCCACCAGCCAGACACCCTTTGCCCTGGTATACGGGGCAAAAGCAGTTCTCCCCACGTAACTCATATACGGGTCACCTCGAGTGCTCGCTTACGACGAGCTTGAGCAAGAGCAATTGCGGCAAGATGACGCAACGCTCCTTGAGGAAGATCGTCTTCGGGCGGCTGTGAGAGCAGCATGCTACCAGCAAGCCTTGCGCCGCTACCATAGCCGCAAGGTTCACGCCCGAAGCTTTGAGGAAGGCGACCTTGTTCTTCGGCGCGTTCCTTCGGCCAAGAATTCCAACAAGTTGACGCCGAAGTGGGAAGGCCCTTATTGGGTAACACGAGTCATCAGGCCCGGCGCAGTTCACCTGGAGACCGAAGATGCTGTCCCAGTGAGCAACTCCTGGAACATCGAGCATCTTCGCAAGTTTTACCCATAAGGCGCGGCTTGCCGGGCCTCCCGGCAAGCCACCTTTTGTACAAGCTTTGTCGACAAGGCATGTAACCCTCCGTACAAAGCCAGGCGCAGACCTTGAGCATAAATAAACGAAGCGCTGGTGCCCTAAGTTATAGCATGCATGCTAGGTTGAGTCCCTCCCTCGGTTAGGGTTAATAGTGCTTAGCGGCGACTAACCCCTAGCCTAGAGGTCGAGTATGCGTCTTTCTATCCTCTTTGGTTCACAGGGCACGTGGACACTTCTGCTGGGCCGCTTGGGAAAAAGAGAACAGACCGGCGCTCCGGCCCCGGCAGGCTAAGACTGCCGGGGGCTGAAGACACAAGGATCCAACCACGGCAGGCCAAGGTTGCCGGGGGCTGCGGATTCAGATAAGCCTTTCATCCCCTGTTATGCCTTTCCGTATAGAACTGGGACATGTGAAACCGCGTTTATATTCTTAAAACCACCATGCTCCCCTTTTCCTGTACCCAAGAGCTATCCCACTGGGTCGGAACTTGGTCGTAGTCGCGGTGGCAAGAAGGTAAACGAGGAGCCTAGCTCTACTTCACTCCTACCTCCGCCAAGAGCGCGAGAATGGTCGACTGAAGTTGGGGGACGGCAAGGCCTGTTGCCGGGCGACAATGTTTATCTTAGAAATAACAAGGACTCATTCCTTGGCATGGGCCTCGCTCACGCACAAAGAACCCGACAAGCACCCTTTTTCATTAAAAACGTCCCATACAGGTACAGTTCATACAGAATAAAATACATGAGCAAGGGGATTACCATCTTTAAATCTAACAAGTGCCCTCAGGCTTGCAAACTAAAAAGAGATAAGGTGCCCGTAATCCCATTCTTGACCCTCTCCACAGAAGGTTGAACAAGGCGGCAGGAGGGCAAAAGGGGCGCCTAGTCGAGGTGCGAGGAGCAGGAGGCACCAAGAGAACATCTTGGTGCCGGGAAAGGAGCTGGAAGACGAGGCAGCGGGCCGGCAATACGCGATGAAGGCGTCGGTTCCCGCGTACTCCGACTTGACGGCCGCCACCCGCCTTCTTCGCCTTCTCCGGCCCTCCTACGCCAGCCGCCCAAGGAGACGACAGGGAGCGCCCCGATGGAGAGCTTGGCGAGGAAGGCCCTCTGTAGGGCGCGAGGCCGACGGAGGGGCGGCGCGGTCAGTCGAAGTCAGGGTCGGCATCCTGCCGCGCGACTCCCTCGTCGTAGCTGTCGCTGTCCTCCTCGTCACTCCCGCTCGAGGAGGAATCTTCATCATCGGAGGAGCTCTCCACGCAGCACTTCAGGCGAGTTCCAAGATCTCCGAAGACCTTGACGGAGAGCAGGCCGCCCTCCATTAACTTGAAGTAGAGGACGAGCCCCACTGTCAGGCTATGGATGCGAGCAAATGTCTTCCATCCGCGACGGAGATACATAACATGAGAAGCGGGGAAGTCAACATCGACCCGCGTGCCGCCGGTCCCGCAGCCCCTCATGTGCAATCTGAGGGTCTGGGGCGGATCGAGCTCCATCTCCTGAGCGAAGGGGGTGGGGAGACGGAGACGACGTGTAACATCCCAAATTTTCAATTTGGAATGTTATACATTAGATCATCATGCATAACATATTTTATTGCATTTTGTTTTGCGATCCTAGAAATTCTACGCAACTCAAGGACCCACGGAGAGAGTTGGGGATTTCGTTATTTTCATATTTGGGTTTTTCTCAAATTTTGAAAATAGGATCATTTGTTTTAATTATTTTCTCTTCAAAAATATTTCATATCAAATATATGAGAGGGGATAATATGACTTCTCCAAAAATAATGAAATATTGGAGGAAAATATTAAAAACAAATATTTGATTTTATTTGGATTTTATTTGATTTTTTGAATTTGGAAAAAACATATGCGTTTTTCAAAATTGCATTTTAGGCCCAAATAAATGTTCATCTTGTCCACCTTATTTTTAGAGGATGGGGAAAATTGATATTGGGATTTTTGGAGTCCGTTTAGTATTTCTTTACTTTCTTTTTCTGCACGTCCGATTTTAAAAAAAACGAACCGACCTACTAGGCCGTGTCCGGCTAGGACTCTGGCCCGGCCGGCCTTTATAAGCCGGGAGGCCGAGCCCCGCAGCCCAACCCGAGCCGCCCGCCAGCCCCCGCGAAACCCTAGCATCACCGCCGCCGGAGCCGCCGCTGCCCGTCCCGCCGCCTCCCGTAGCCGCCGTCGCCGGAGCTCCGCGCCCCTCGCCGGACCTCGCTGCCGTCGGAGGTAGCCACCCGCGCCGCAGCCTGTTTTCTTCGGAAAACCATGGGGTTTTTTGGAAACCGCGGTTTGTTTTTTTATAGATCGGTTTAGTTTTTTTCCGGTTTATTTACGTCCGTACGTTCGTTTTAACGAACGGTTTTCGTCGTTTAACCGCAGACAGCGAACGTTCGTTCGTTAGCCTGTTCGTCAGTTTTTCTTTTTCTCGGATTTTTCACGATTATTTACGATCGCCATTTCCGATCTGTTTTTCGTTTTAGTATAACTTTTCCCTCGTTTATCGGAATCAGGCGATTCAAGCGCCTAGAGTTTCGTCTCAAACCCTCTTTCTGATTAACCAACTCAAACAAGTTTTTGCTACTGTAAAATTTGACTTAGGTCCAGATTAGTGAACGAAGCTTGTTTCTTTCGCCGTTTGAGTTTCGTTGCTTCGTTCGATTTGATTCTTTTTGCAAACCGGAGTTCTTAAGTTGAACTTTCTGGTTAGATCACTTATTTTGAGTTTTATCCGTGCACCCTTGCTTGATTTCTTATGTATGTATTGTTTGTTTGCGATAGAATACCCGGAGTGCGAAGCATGCTACTACGAGTCTCTAGGTTTCACGGATCATCAGCAAGGCAAGTAACACTTTGATCATACCTCTTTACCACTAGGTTTTATTTCATTAGATCAATCCACAAACTATTGCATGATTAGGATTTGATTAAAATGTGGGTTTTGGGAAGTAGTTGAGGTAGTACCTATTGCCCTGTTTATATCAAACCATTGGGAGTTACTTCTACGTTTGCTTATATTGCTATGCTATGCTCGTAGACATGGATTGGGTTTGAGTGAATTTTTCCATGATAGATGTGCGATTGTTAATTAATGGTTCAACTTAAGGTGGCTACTTTAATTTACATCTGGGTGGATTGAGGCACCTGGAGAACCCAGTGTTGCCTGTATTTTTGGATATCCCGGTGTACCCGTGTGATTATCCTATGGACCGCCACCGAGACTCAAAGGGATCATGAGATTATTCATGCTAGAAACTTCCGTGTGCAGCCACAAGCTATTATGGGCTCTAGCATAGTTGAGTAGGTTACATGACCTCTTGAAGAGGTGGGCTAGCAGATGTAGGGGAAAGTAGGTGTAACTGTCCACCCGGAGTAAAGAGTATTGTTTCTGAAAGACTGTGTCTCGGTCATCCGTTTCTCAAACACCATGTAGTGCGAGAAATCAAGTGGAGGCGATCGAGCCTTGTGGGGAAAAGTGCTCAAACCTCTGCAGAGTGTACAATCTAATCATGGTTAGCCGTGCCCCCGGTTATGGACATCTTGAGTATCTAGTTCTTGGATTATCATGTGAATCTCATCATCATGTTACTTAATTTAATTTGATTGTTAATCATGTTCTTAATTGGGATTGAGTTGGAGGTACCTTCTCAATGTTTAACTACCACCATGATAGTTAAATAAAATTTATTCCTTTGTGGTAGGGAAAAATTGGCTTTTCGCAAAACTGTAACCATAGAGCTTTCCACCAGCCAAATAGGCATGTAGTGATAGCATTATTCTGTTCATTACTCTCTATGTGTTACATTGCCAGCATATTCCATGTGCTGACCCGTTTTCGGGCTGCAACGTATCATGTTGCGGACTTTTCAGACGACGAGTAAGGTGCCATAGGTCGTGGTCTTATACTCAGTGATGCCGTTGGAGTTGATGGACTCACTTTATCTTCCAAGCCTTCCGCTGTTATCGTTTACAGATGGCCTTAAGCCGTATTTATTGTATTAAGTTCTCTTTTGAGACATTCGATGTAATAAGTGTGTGATTGCTACTCTGTTATAAATCCTTCAAGTACTGTGCGTGTGAGCATTACCGATCCAAGGATGATACTGATGCACAGAGACTACTGTTTGAGGTCTGGTCGCTATAAAGATGGTATCAGAGCACACGCTGACTGTAGGACACGACCACTAAGCTAAAGCCCTAGATCACTACTCTCTTCTCATTTCTAACTCCTCTCCTTTATTCCACTCTTTTAGGATGGCGAATGCAAGGAACAAGTTCGCCCAACCGGATGAGGATACACCTTTTGGACGACACTTGAAGGAAGTTACTAAGTACCTGAACATCGGAATACCAAGCTTCACCGGAACCTACAACGCCACACTACCAGAAGAGGAGCGCTGGATGATTCAAGTTCAAGTTCCAGGAAGGACGTTCATGCCAGTCACTGAGCCCATAGAGTTTTCCTTTGATGCACCAACCTGGAGTCTAGGAAAGAGCATGGTAGCCCACATCACCATGGGACGCATTGGAGAAGTGTACCACAATGATCTCAAGGATACTATCTATCAGATTTGTGGGCGCTGAGACGAGCAATGGGAGATGATCAGCACCAGGAAGGATAGATCTATTGCATCTTTCATTCAGGAGTTAAACCAGCACATTCGTCGCCAGGAGAACCAGATGTGCGCAGACATGATAGAACTGAAGAAGGCAAAGACAAGGATCATGGAACTGGAGGAAGAACTCAAGGCTACATGCGAGGATTATATGGAGGAAATCATCGCACTAGTGGAGAAGAATGGCGACCTGACAAAGAAGCTAGGAGTTTTCTTGGGAGACCCAGCACCAGGAGGAGATGATGACGATTCTACTTGCCCGGAGAACTACATCATCATCAACGACACCGACTCGGACCCAAGTGATGATGATTGGGAGGATGAAGCCGGAGCAGATATCATGGAGTCTTCGAGTGAGCAATTTTTCTAGTAGACCACCAAATTAGTAGTAGTATTCCACCATGTATATAGTATAGTCCATGCACTTTGTAACGATAGTTAGATCGATTGTATACCTTGTTTGAATTGATTGGAGTGATATGATTGTGTTTGTCTCATGTGCATATGGGTAGTGTTTTCCCTCTAGACCTCATTCTATCCTATTTTCTCATCTTTTCTAAACCCATCAGATGCCTCCGAGACGCAACACCGGATTTGTTTTCCCACCGGAGATCACTCAATTGATTCAGCAGCAGAATGCCTTGATGCAAGTGCTAGTTCAGAACCAAGGCAACAACAACAACAACCCACCACCACCACCTGTTGATCACTTAGCCCATTTTCTTAGGTTGAATCCGCCGGTGTTCTCCAGTAGCACCGAGCCGACTGTGGCAGATGATTGGCTCCGCAAGGTTGGAAGGGAGCTGACCACTGCAGGATGCACAGATGCGGAGAGAGTGCGTTTTGCCGCACATCAGCTTGATGGACCCGCAGCATCATGGTGGGAGAATTACACAGCCACTCACCCCATTGACACCGTCACACGGGACCAGTTTCAGCAAGCTTTCCGTACTGCCCACGTTTCAACAGGAGCTATGGCCATGAAGAAGCGTGAGTTTCGCAACTTACGCCAAGGAGGACGTATCGTTGGCCAGTACGTGGACGATTTCAGTAAGTTAGCACGTTATGCCCCAGATGACATTGCTACGGATGCAACTAAGCAGGAGAAGTTTCTGGAAGGACTAAACGATGAGCTAAGCATGCAGTTGATGGTGGCAACTTTCAACAACTACCAGGAGTTGGTAGATAGAGCTCTCATGATTGAAGGGAAGCAGCAGCAGATTGAGAGTCGTAAGAGGAAGTATGGACAAGGAAAGTACAGTACAGGAGCTCACCAGAAGCCTCGTTTTACACCGAACTCGGGAGGACACCTTCAGCATAACCATGCAGGTCACAATCACAATGGAGGGAGCTCGCACAATCATAGTGGCCCCAAGAAATGGCAATGGGAACGGAGGAAGCAACGGACAGAACCGTACCAACCCATCAACCCTAGCCAAGAGGGATCTAAGCCATGTTACTTGTTTCAAGTGCCAGAAGACTGGACATTATGCAACCGAATGTCCGGAAGCTAAGAATGGAAATGGCAATGGAAGCTCGGGGAAGAAGCCGAACCCTTTCAACAGGGGACAGGTGAACCACGTTAATGTGGAGGAGGTTGAAGCACAACCTGATGCAGTAATAGGTAAGTTTTTGGTTAAGACATTTACTGCAATCGTTCTTTTTGATACTGGTGCATCGCATTCATACATATCAAGGGGATTTGTGGATAATTTTAAGTTGCCCACCAAAGTTCTTAGAACACCTATGTTAGTAACCTCGCCAGGAGCAGAGTATATGGCAAGCCAAGGAATGTTTTCCCCTCAGACCTAATAGTTAGGCATGTTTTCCCCTCAGACCTAATAGTTTTAGAGTCGCAAGGTTTGTATGTTATTTTGGGAATGGATTGGGTATCGATGTATGGAGGAAACATCGATTGCGCCAGTAAGACGATTTTGCTTACTACCCCAGAAGGAAGAAGGATTAAGTATGTATCCCGGCATGTGCCGAAGAGGACTCAAGTGAATTCCTTATCAGGAGTTGTACAGGAGGAAGTGCCAGTGGTGAAGGATTTCCCTGACGTATTTCCAAAGGAGTTGCCTGGCATGCCACCGGATAGAGACATCGAGTTTTTGATTGAGCTTTTGCCAGGCACTGGGCCAATATCTAAGAGACCGTGCAGGATGCCCGCTAAGGATTTGGAAGAAATTAAGAAGCAGATTAAGGAGTTACTGGATAAAGGATATATTCGCCCAAGTTCGTCACCTTGGGGATCACCCGTACTTCTAGTGGAGAAGAAAGATGGATCGTTGAGGATGGTTGTTGATTATCGTGGATTGAATGAATTAACAATCAAGAACAAGTACCCACTGCCGATGATCAATGATCTGTTTGACCGACTACAAGGAGCTAAATTATTTTCCAAGATTGATTTGCGATCATTATACCACCAATTGAAGATTCGAGAGCAGGATATATCCAAGACAGCTTTTACCACAAGGTATGGGCTATATGAGTACACCGTTATGTCATTTGGCCTGACTAATGCACCCGCCTATTTCATGAACATGATGAACAAAGTGTTTATGGAGTTTTTGGATAAGTTCGTCGTAGTGTTCATTGATGATATTCTGGTTTATTCGAAGAATGAAGAAGAGAATAAGGAGCATTTGCGTTTGGTACTTGGAAAGCTCAGAGAACATCAGTTATATGCCAAATTCAGCAAGTGCGAGTTTTGGTTAAAGGAAGTCGGATTCCTTGGACATGTTATATCCGGAGAAGGAATAGCAGTAGATCCCACCAAGGTTAACACTGTGACAAATTGGGAGTCACACACGACAGTTGGAGAAATCCGGAGTTTTCTTGGACTCGTAGGATATTACCGGAGATTCATCGAGAATTTCTCGAAGATTGCAAAGCCTATGACGGAGTTGTTGAAGAAGGACACGAAATTCAATTGGACTGAGGAATGTGAGGCTAGTTTCCAGGAGTTGAAGAAACATTTGGTTACAGCGCCAGTGTTGATTCTGCCAGATCAACGCAAGGATTATGAATTATATTGCGACGCTTCTCGTCGAGGACTTGGAGCAGTGCTAATGCAGGAGGGACGAGTTGTTTCATATGCCTCACGACAGCTTAAACCCCATGAGTTGAATTATGCTACACATGATTTGGAGTTAGCAGCCGTAGTGCATGCGTTGAAGACGTGGAGACATTTTCTCATCGGAAACCATTGTGAGGTGTACACGGATCACAAGAGTTTGAAGTACATTTTCACACAGAAGGAGTTGAATCTCAGGCAAAGGAGATGGTTGGAGCTCATTAAGGATTATGATATGAGATTGCATTATCACCCAGGGAAGGCTAACGTAGTAGCCGATGCGTTGAGCCGCAAGAGCCATGTCAACACACTCAAGACCGGAGAGTTACCCAAGGAGTTAGCAGAGGATCTTCGCGAACTATGTTTGGAAATAGTTCCGAGAGGCTATGTAGCAGCATTGGAGATTCAGTCTACTTTGATGGATAAGATCAGAGAAGCTCAGAAGACAGACAAGGAAATTGCTGAGATAAAGGAAAGGATGAGTAAAGGAAAAGCCAAGGGATTTCGTGAGGATGATCACGATACCTTATGGTTTGAGGACCGCGTTTATGTGCCCAATGATCCGGAGATCACGAAGTTGATCTTCAAGAGGCCCATGATTCACCATATTCGATTCACCCAGGAAATACCAAGATGTACCAGGATTTAAAGGACAGTTTCTGGTGGACCGGAATGAAGAAGGATATTGCAGAGTACGTAGCAGTTTGTGATGTATGTCAGAGAGTAAAGGCAGAGCATCAGAAGCCAGCAGGATTGCTACAACCATTGCCGAGACCCGAATGGAAGTGCGATAAGCTAGGCATGGATTTTATCACAGGATTGCCCAGGACTCGTTCAGGCTATGACTTGATATGGGTTGTAGTCGATCGTTTGACGAAGGTAGCTCATTTCATCCCAGTAAAGACCACTTATACAAGTGCTAAGTTGGCAAAGATATACATGACCAGGATCGTATGTCTGCATGGAGTCCCGAGGACCATTGTATCAGATAGAGGAACCCAGTTTACTTCAAAGTTTTGGAATCAATTGCACGAAACTTTGGGTACCAGGCTAGAGTTTAGTACAGCCTTTCATCCACAGACAGACGGACAGACCGAGAGAGTCAATCAGATTTTGGAGGACATGCTGAGAGCTTGTGTGCTAGATTATGGATCTAGTTGGGACGACAATTTGCCGTATGCAGAGTTCTCTTACAACAACAGTTATCAATCCAGTTTGAAGATGGCCCCTTTCGAAGCTCTGTACGGAAGGAGGTGCAGGAAACTGTTGTTGTGGGACGAAGTTGGAGACCGCCAGTTGTTTGGACCAGATTTGATTAAAGAGTCTGAACAGAAGGTGAAGTTGATTCGCGATAGGCTCAAGGTAGCCCAGTCCAGGCAGAAGAGTTATGCGGATTCTAAACGCAAGGAGACAGTTTACGAAGTCGGAGACAGAGTTTATCTTCGAGTATCACCACTTCGAGGAGTGAAGCGCTTTGGAGTTAAGGGAAAGTTAGCGCCACGTTTTGTAGGACCATACAATGTCTTGGAGCGTATGGGAGAAGTTGCTTACAAGTTGGAATTGCCCGGAGGATTGTCAGGAGTTCACGATGTGTTCCATGTTTCTCAGCTGAAGAAGTGCCACGCAGAGATGGCTGAGATACCACTGAGAGATACCGTGCCATTGGAAGCGATTCAGCTGGATAGTGATTTGACCTATGAGGAGAAACCAGTCAAGATTCTCGAATATGCTACCCGAGTCACCCGCAGCAAGGTTATCAAGTTTTGCAAAGTTCAGTGGAGTCACCATACCGAGGATGAAGCCACCTGGGAGTGAGAGGAAGATCTACGGAAGGACCACTCTCACCTATTTTCTAGCCAACCCGAATCTCGAGGGCGAGATTCATCTTAAGGGGGGTAGGTTTGTAACATCCCAAATTTTCAATTTGGAATGTTATACATTAGATCATCATGCATAACATATTTTATTGCATTTTGTTTTGCGATCCTAGAAATTCTACGCAACTCAAGGACCCACGGAGAGAGTTGGGGATTTTGTTATTTCCATATTTGGGTTTTTCTCAAATTTTGAAAATAGGATCATTTGTTTTAATTATTTTCTCTCCGAAAATATTTCATATCAAATATATGAGACATGATAATATGACTTCTCCAAAAATAATGAAATATTGGAGGAAAAATATTAAAAACAAATGTTTGATTTTATTTGGATTTTATTTGACTTTTTGAATTAGGAAAATACGCATTTTTCAAAATTGCATTTTAGGCCCAAATAAATGTTCATCTTGTCCGGCTTATTTTTATAGGACGGGGAAAACTTATTTCGGGATTTTTGGAGTCCGTTTAGTATTTCTTTGCTTTCTTTTTCTGCACGTCCGATTTAAAAAAAACGAACCGACCTACCGGGCCGTGTCCGGCTAGGACTCTGGCCCAGCCGGCCTTTATAAGCTGAGAGGCCGAGCCCCGCAGCCCAACCCGAGCCGCCCGCCTGCCCTCGCGAAACCCTAGCGTCGCCGCCGCTGTCGCCGGAGCTCCGCCGCCCCTCGCCGGACCTCGCCGCCGCCGGAGGTAGCATCCCGCGCCGCCGCCGGTTTTCTTCGGAAAACCGTGGTTTTTTTTTTGGAAACCGCGGTTTGTTTTTTTATAGATGGGTTTAGTTTTTTTCCGGTTTATTTATTTTGCGGACGTTCGTCCGTACGTTCGTTTTAACGAACGGCTTCGTTGTTTAACCGCAGACAGCGACGTTCGTTCGTTAGCCTGTTCGTCAGTTTTTCTTTTTCTCGGATTTTTCGTGATTATTTTCGATCGCGATTTCCGATTTGTTTTTCGTTTTAGTATAACTTTTCGCTTGTTTATCGGAATCAGGCGATTCAAGCGCCTAGAGTTTTGACTCGAAACCCTCTTTCTGATTAACCAACTCAAACAAGTTTTTGCTATTGTAAAATTTGACTTAGGTCCAGATTAGTGAACGAAGCTTGTTTCTTTCGCCGTTTGAGTTTTGTTGCTTCTTTCGATTTGATTCTTTTTGCAAACCGGAGTTCTTAAGTTGAACTTTCTGGTTAGATCTCTTATTTTGAGTTTTATCCGTGCACCCTTGCTTGATTGCTTATGTATGTATTGTTTGTTTGCGATAGAGTACCCGGAGTGCGAAGCGTGCTACTACGAGTCTCTAGGTTTCACGGATCATCAGCAAGGCAAGTAACACTTTGATCATACCTCTTTACCACCCAGTTTTATTGCATTAGATCAATCCTCAAACTATTGCATGATTAGGATCTGATTAAAATGTGGATTTTGGGAAGTAGCTGAGGTAGTACCTATTGCCCTGTTTATATCAAACCATTGGGAGTTACTTCTACGTTTGCTTATATTGCTATGCTATGCTCGTAGACGTGGATTGGGTTTGAGTGAATTTTTCCATGACAGATGTGAGATTGTTAATTAATGGTTGAACTTAAGGTGGCTACTTTAATTTACATCTGGGTGGATTGAGGCACCTGGAGAACCCAGTGTTGCCTGTATTTTTGGATATCCCGGAGTACCCGTGTGATTATCCTATGGACCGCCACCGAGACTCAAAGGGATCATGAGATTATTCATGCTAGAAACTTCCGTGTGCAGCCACAAGCTATTATGGGCTCTAGCATAGTTGAGTAGGTTACATGACCTCTTGAAGAGGTGGGCTAGCAGATGTAGGGGAAAGTAGGTGTAACTGTCCACCCGGAGTAAAGAGTATTGTTTCTGAAAGACTGTGTCTCGGTCATCCGTTTCTCAAACACCATGTAGTGCGAGAAATCAAGCGGAGGCGATCGAGTCTTGTGGGGAAAAGTGCGCAAACCTCTGCAGAGTGTACAATCTAATCATTGTTAGCCGTGTCCCCGGTTATGGACATCTTGAGTATCTAGTTCTTGGATTATCATGTGAATCTCATCATCATGTTACTTAATTTAATTTGATTGGGTTAATCACGCTCTTAATTGGGATTGAGTTGGAGGTACCTTCTCAATGTTTAACAACCACCATGATAGTTAAATAAAATTTATTCCTTTGTGGTAGGGAAAAATTGGCTTTTCGCAAAACTGTAACCATAGAGCTTTCCACCAGCCAAATATGCATGTAGTGATAGCATTATTCTGTTCATTACTCTCTATGTGTTACATTGCCAGCATATTCCATGTGCTGACCCGTTTTCGGGCTGCAACGTATCATGTTGCAGACTTTTCAGACGACGAGTAAGGTGCCATAGGTCGTCGTCTTATACTCAGTGATGCCGTTGGAGTTGATGGACTCACTTTATCTTCCAAGCCTTCTGCTGTTATCGTTTTCAGATGGCCTTAAGCCATATTTATTGTATTAAGTTCTCTTTTGAGACATTCGATGTAATAAGTGTGTGATTGCTACTCTGTTATAGATCCTTCAAGTATTGTGCGTGTCAGCATTACCGATCCAGGGATGACACTGATGCACAGAGACTAGACTGTTTGAGGTCTTGTCGCTACACGACGACGCGGTGGCCGGCGTAGCTTGATGAAGAACTCGCGGCGCTGGTCGCCGACGTGACCCTCCGTCGCGGGAGGCACCGCTGGCAGAGGCACGGCCATCGCGCCGCCTCGTCCCCCTCTCCCCCGACCGCCGCGGCGACCTCGGCCACGCCCCCTCCCCCTTCCTCTCGTGGCCGGCTCCGACGCCGCGGGCTCGTGGGAAGGAGGGACGCGCTGACGAGTAGCAACCCTCGCCGCCACCGTCGAAGGCCCAGCACCTCCTCTCACCATGGCGGGTGGAAGAAAGGAGCGGAGGTGGAGGAGGATGGGTACTAAAGGAATGTGGGACGACGCCCCCCTCCACCCTCCTTATAAAGGGGCGGGGTCGAGGCTCGGCCGCCCCACTCAGCCAATCCAGCCGTCGGAGGCGCAGGGAATCAGGACCGACCCGCTGCCCCAATCAGCGACGGCCCGGTTTCCCGCCTGCACCGCCTGCCACTTGCATGAAGGATGCGTGGCGAGCGAGCAGGGTCGAAAGGATGGGTGAGGCGACCGTTCCCCGCCCCGTGATCAAGGGGCGTGGGCGCCTTGAAGACTGCGACCCGAGTCCATCCAATAAATGAGCCGCACCTCCACACCTCCCTCTTTTTATGGGGAAGGCGCGAGCCGCCTCTTTACCATGATGTGATGCATGCATGCGGAAACCGCATCGCGCATGACCCCCACGTCACACACACCCCTCCACGTCGCGCGTTCAACGCGGGTCGTGGGGAAGCGCAGCGGACGGAACAATTACTGCGGTAAAATCCGCCCCACCTGCCCGCGCACCATTCTGGGCCTGGCCCAACAACGTGTCGCGCTTATGTGTGGCCCAGGCCCGGGGTCTCCTGTCGGTGTACAAAAGTAGGGGCACTCCTTCCCATTTACTTGTGCACGGGCAGTCGGAGCCACGTGCCACGACCACACTTAGCAGGGCAAGGGAGGGAAGCCGGAGAGAAGCCAAAGTCACAAGACGGTCAAGGCAACACCAAGACCGGAAACACCAAAGAGCAAGAGGGCGAGGGGGACCCCCCCGGCAAGGCCCTTGCCGGGGCAACTTGCCCAACACCAACAGAGCGAGCCACCCTTGAGCCCACTGGTTCTGACCTAACCAACTACGTTGGAACCAAGACTCGGGAGGCACCTCTGTGGTGGCATGCAGATCTTTGTCAAGATCATAAACATGTGAGATCAGATGAGGACCAGAAGACGGCGACCCTCGGCGGAATCCCGGCCGAGGGAATCCACAAGACCCCCGGCAAGCGCCTTGCCGGGGACAACTGCAACGCCACGGCAAGACCCTTACTGGGCCCCCGGCCAGGCCCTTGCCGGGGGCATCCGTGGGGCCACTGCCAGGCCCGCACTAACCAAGGCACCGCCGCTATTCGGATGCAGCTGCCAGCCCAACCAGCTGGGTAGGCACCTGCGTGGCAACATGCGGCTCCGAAGCCAATTCAGTAAGCACCTGCGTGGTGGCATGCAGATCTTCGTGAAGACCCTACCACCGCGCCACCTCAGCTGCCTGCCTGCCTACATGGCACCGCACGCACCGCTGGCCTGGGCGCGTGTCGAAGCGAGGCAGAGCAGCGACGGACGGGATGGGCCTCGTTCCCGTCCCCGATAAAGCTAAGGGACACCTAAGAGATGCATTAAATGCATCTTGTCCTGTAATACGAGCGATAAGCTCGCAGCACTATAGACCTTTCCACCTCCTCTGTGCCACTGTGGCAGCCCCTTTCGACTATAAAAGGAGTCCCATGGCATACTGGAGGGGGATTCGGCTCTTTTGGGCAAGTTGCACCCCGTAGCTAGCTCAAAAACACTAGAACTCTCAATACATCCACCAAAGCAGGACTAGGGTATTACACATCCTCGCGGCCCGAACCTGGGTAAACGATGCGTGTGCTTCCTGTTAGACCTGCTCTTCTCATGACCCCGCGCCCTGCCAACCGTAGTAGGGATTCTTGTGATCCCATATGTGTCGTTTTCCACCGACAGATTTTTTGTAGAATATTTAAGAATATCTGGCACTGAGAACACACCAGAGGGGGCAACCACCTGGCAACGAGGTTGCAGGGCGCGCCCCTGCCTCGTGGGCCCCTCGTGGCCCCTCTCCACTTATTCCAGCACCCACACACTCCTTCTTCCTCCAGAAAAAATCACCCACCAGCTCAAGCACGAGTTCTAGCTCATCTTCCTGCCATTTTCGATCTCCTTGCTCAAAGATTCACTCACAAAACTGCTTTGGGGGATTGTTCTTCGGTATGTGACTCCTCCAATGGTCCAATTAGTTTTTGTTCTAGCGCTTTATTTATTGTAAATTTTTGCTGCTTAGGTGACCCTGTTCTTGAGCTTGCATGTCAAATTTATACGCTCCCAAGTAGTTCTAATGCATGATATAGTCTCTAGGCACTTGTGGGAGTAGTTACTATCAATTTTGTTGAGTTTGGTTCACTTTTATTTTGAGTTACTAAAAATTTCAGAAAATGATGAAGAGATTGTTGAGGGGCTCTTCGAGCCGAAGCTCGAAGGATAAGCAAAGTGAAGAGAATAAGAAGCCCAAATATAATGTCCCTCGCACTGCGGAGGTTCGGTCATGCGAATGGCCTTGTGATGAGTTCTTGAGAGCAGTCGGGATTCATGATGACTTTTATTATTTGGCTGAGAATGCGGCCCTCGTCGACTTCCTCCGCGACCAGCGCGAACAGTATCTCCTCCTCACTAATAGTTTCGTGCAAAATTTTCATTTCCATGCTAGGAGATCGCCACCTTCGGTGGATTTTTATTTATATGATGACTTTAAGGAGATGTCACTTTATGATTTTTGTGCGGTTTAAAAGTTACACTTTGCGGGCAGCATAGGGGAACCACATCGTAATGATGCGGAAGGGTTTATTGATATGATTGTTGTAGGGGAAACGAGGAAAGTTTCCGATGCAAGAATCACTAGCATACATTTCCCTGTTCTATGTTACTTTGCAATATTTGCTAGTAGATGCGTAATTGGTCGTGGGAACAGTGGAAACCTTAGTGCCCCTGATATTGTTATTTTGTGCCATGCCTTGTTTCGTGATACTACTTTCAGTTTAGGCACTATTGTTGCTAAACAGTTAAATCTGAACTGTAAAAGGGTCCCATCTTTGGATGCATCTTTGCTTTGCGCCTTGCTGCACACATTAACATACCTATTACTCATTATGAGAAAGAGGAAAAGTTGTTGCCTCCTATTTTTCTAGATTATAAGAGTATGGTAGCGCATGATTTTATTGTTAAAGATAAGAAGAAGATGCTTAAGTATAAATTGATATTTGATAAAAAAATATTGTGAGATCATTACCTTGCATGCGCCCTCTTTGTTTAACATATTTTCAGGTACGCACCTCATTTTGCCGGAGGCCGTTCATGCATACTTGAGCGTGACACCTGCTCCAGAGGCTGAGCCGGAGTCACCACTTGACCCTTATCGGCAGTCTGTTTATCAGTGGGATCCGGAGGCGATCGCCAACCAGTGGCACCCCGAAGATCCTCCTCAGTAAAGTGAAGAGGACCACTTTGATCCGTGGGCATAGACCAACTTAGGCCAAAAGCCTAAGCTTGGGGGAGTACGTATTTCTCACCGATATTACATTCATGTTCACACACTCATTCTAGTTGTCGGTGCTCATACTTTTTCATTGTACTATCCATGCTAGTTTATTTTCTGTTTTAAGCCTTCTTCTTGTGTGTTTGACAAACCTTAAGAAAAAACAAAAAAAATTAGTTTTAGCTTTTAGCTAGTTTACTTTCCATGCCTGTAGTAGTAATAATTAAAAGAAAACCTAAAAAGATTTCTCGTTCTTCTTTTTGCTTGTTTGGAGCTTTCCCGTGTAAATAGCTTTATTTCTTTTCTTTGGGAGTCGAGAGGAGAAGATCAGGATGAAAATGTTGAAGTGGCTCTTATATGCATTATTGTTGATTTAACCAAGAGCCCATATTACCTTGTCTTCTCCCTTGTATTAAATGCTTGCAGATTCCAGCTTAGTCCAATGCACGTGCACTATTATTATTATCCACACCGTTCGGTCGTGCAAGTGGAAGGCAATAATGACGATATATGATGGACTTATTGAGATGAGAGAAGCTGGTATGAACTCGACCTATCTTGTTTTTGTAAATATGATTAGTTCATCGTTCCTGATTCAGCCTATTATGAATGAAACATGTTTGCAATGACAGTTAGAGATTATAGTTGCTCATGCCATGCTTAATTAGCTAGGAGTTTATAATGGTTTACCTTGCATGCCAACATGCTATTAAAATAGTTGTGATGTGGTATGATAGGGTGGTATCCTCCTTTGAACGATTCGAGTGGCTTGACTTGGCACATGTTCATGCATGTAGTTGAAACAAAATCAACATAGCCTCCATGATATTTATCTTCATGGTGGATTATATCCTACTCATGCTTGCACTCAATGTTTATTAATTTTAATGCATGTTCGTGACTGTTGTCGCTCTCTAGCTGGTCGCTTCCCTGTCTTTTTCTAGCCTTCACTTGTACTAAGCGGGAATACTGCTTGTGCATCCACTTCCATAAACCCCAAAGTTATTCCATATGAGTCCACCATACCTTCCTATATGCGGTATCTACCTGCCGTTCCAAGTAAATTTGTATGTGCCAAACTCTAAACCTTCAAATGAAATTCTATTTTGTATGCTCGAATAGCTCATGTATAACCTAGGGCTATCTGTATCTTCCATGCTAGGCGGGTTATTCTCAAGAGGAGCGGACTCCGCTCCTCACTCACGAGAAAATGGCTGGTCACCGGGATGCCCAGTCCCATGCTCAAACCAAATAAAAATAATTGCAAACAAAACTCCCCCAGGACTGTTGTTAGTTGGAGGCACCCGTTGTTTCGGGCAAGCCATGGATTGATGCTTGTTGGTGGTGGGGGAGTATAAACTTTACCATTCTGCTTGGGAACCGCCTATAATGTGTGTAGCTTGGAAGATATCGAGATCCCCCGGTTGTTATGTTGACAATGAAAGTATGCCGCTCAAAATATTATTTATCTCTATTTAAAAATCGAGCTCTGGCACCTCTACAAATCCCTGCTTCCCTCTACGAAGGGCCTATCTATTTACTTTTATGTTGAGTCATCACCCTCTTATTGAAAAGCACCAGTTGGAGAGCACTGTTGTCATTTGCATGCATTACTATTAGTTTGCATTGAGTATGACTGTGACAGGATCTCTTTTACCATGAATTGCAATGTTTAGTCAGTCCTTGATCTTCAGAGGTGCTCTGCATTTATGTTTTGCGGTCTCAGAAAGGGCCAGCGAGATACCATCTTGTTATATCATATTATGATTGTTTTGAGAAAGTGTTGTCATCCGAGATTTATTATTATTGCTCGCTAGTTGATTATGCCATCGATATGAGTAAATATGAGACATAAATGTTATTGTGAATATGGTTGGTTCATAATCTTTGCTGAAAACTTGAATGCTGGCTTTACATATTTACAACAACAAGAGCAAACAGAATTTGTAGAAGTTTTTCTTTATCACATTCAGTTTGTCAACTGAATTGCTTGAGGACAAGCAAAGGTTTAAGCTTTGGGGAGTTGATACGTCTCCATCGTATCTACTTTTCCAAACACTTTTGCCCTTGTTTTGGACTCTAACTTGCATGTTTTGACTGGAACTAACTCGGACTGACGCTATTTTCAGCAGAATTGCCATGTTGCTATTTTTGTGCAGAAATAAAAGTTCTCGGAATGACCTGAAACTTCACGGAGAATATTTTTGGAATATATAAAAAATATTGGTGAAAGAATCAAGACCAGGGGGCCCACACCCTGGCCACGAGGGTGGGGGCGCGCCCCCTATCTCGTGGCCCCCCTGAGGCTCCACCGACCTCAACTCCAACTCTATATATTCACGTCCGGGGAGAAAAAAATCGAAAAGAAGGATTCATCGCGTTTTACGATACGGAGCCGCCGCCAAGCCCTAATCTCTCTCGGGAGGGCTGATATGGATTCCGTTCGGGGCTCCGGAGAGGGGAATCCATCGCTGTCGTCATCATCAACCTTCCTCCATCACCAATTTCATGATGTTCACCGCCGTGCGTGAGTAATTCCATCATAGGCTTGCTGGACGGTGATGGGTTGGATGAGATTTACCATGTAATCGAGTTAGTTTTGTTAGGGTTTGATCCCTAGTATCCATTATGTTCTGAGATTCATGTTTCTATGACTTTTTTTATGCTTAATGCTTGTCACTAGGGCCCGAGTGCCATGATTTCATATCTGAACCTATTATGTTTTCATGAATATATGTGAGTTCTTGATCCAATCTTGCAAGTCAATAGTCACCTACTATGTGTTATGATCCGGCAACCCTGGAGTGATAATAATCGGACCACTCCCGGTGATGACCGTAGTTTGAGGAGTTCATGTATTCACTAAGTGTTAATGCTTTGGTCCGGTACTCGGAGGCCTTAATTTCCCTTAGTTTCCAATGGGACCCCGCTGCCACGGGAGGGTAGGACAAAAGATGTCATGCAAGTTCTTCTCCATAAGCACGTACGACTATATTCGGAATACATGACTACGTTACGTTGATGAACTGGAGCTAGTTCTGTGTCACCCTATGTTATAACCGTTGCATGAGGAATCGCATCCGACATAATTATCCATCACTGATCCAATGCCTATGAGCTTTTCACATATTGATCTTTGCTTAGTTACTTTACCGTTGCCACTGTTACAATTACTACAAAACTACTACTGTTACTTTTGCCACCGTTACCGTTACTTCCATACTACTTTGCTACTGAATACTTTGCTGCAGATATTGAGTTTTCTATGTGTGGTTGAATTGACAACTCAACTGCTAATACTTGAGAATATTCTTTGGCTCCGCTTGTGTCGAATTAATAAATTTGGGTTGAATACTCTACCCTCGAAAACTATTGCGATCCCTTGTACTTGTGGGTTATCAAGAGTCGACCATATCTACCTATGGATTGAGTAAGATCCTTCAAGTAAGTTGTAATTGTTGCATGCAATAAAAATTTCTCTCTAAATATGTATGATTTATTAGTGTGGAGAAAATAAGCTTTATACGATCTTGTGATATGGAAGCAATAAAAGCGACGGACTGCATAATGAAGGTCCCTATCACAAGTGGCAATATAAAGTGACATTCTTTCGCATTAAGATTTTGTGCATCCAACCATAAAAGCACATGACAACCTCTGCTTCCCTCTGCGAAGGGCCTATCTTTTATTTTTGTCTTATGCATTATAGAAGAGTCATGGTGATCTTCACCTTTCCTTTTTATATTTTATCCTTTGTCAAACACATTGTGTTGGAAAGATCCTGATATATATATTCAATTGGATGTAAGTTATCATAAATTTTTATTCTTGACATTACCCTTGAGGTAAAAGGTTGGGAGGCAACACTATAAGCCCCTATCTTTCTCTGTGTTCGATTAAAACTCCATAACCATAAGTATTGCGTGAGTGTTAGCAATTGTGAAAGACTAAATGATAGTTGAGTATGTGGACTTGCTGAAAAGCTCTTATATTGACTCTTTCCTATGTTATGATAAATTGCAATTGCCTCAATGACCGAGATCATAGTTTGGTAGTTTTCAATGAAGTTTCTGATTCATACTCGACATTGTGAATAGATTGTTACTTTAGCATAAGAAATCATATGACAATATATATATAGGTTGTTGTTATAAGAATGATCATGATGCCCTCATGTCCGTATTTTATTTTATCGACACCTCTGTCTCTAAACATGTGGACATATTTTTCGTTATCGGCTTCCGCTTGAGGACAAGCGAGGTCTAAGCTTGGGGGAGTTGATACATCCATTTTGCATCATGCTTTTATATCGATATTTATTGCGTTATGGGCTGTTATTACACATTATGTCACAATACTTATGCCTATTCTCTCTTATTTTACAAGGTTTACATGAAGAGGGAGAATGTCGGCAGCTAAAATTCTGGGCTGGAAAAGGAGCAAATATTATAGACCTATTCTGCACAACTCCAAAACTCCTGAACTCCATGGAAGTCAGTTTATATATAAAAAATATTGGGAGAAGAAACTACCAGAGGGGGCCACCCACCATCCACGAGGGTGGGGGCGCGCCCCCTTCCTCGTGGGCCCCCTGGCAGGCCTCCGGTGCCCATCTTTGGCTATATGAAGTTTTTTGCCCTGAAAAAATCAGAAGGAAGCTTTCGGGACGAAGCGCCGCCTTCTCGTGGCGGAACCTTGGCGGAACCAATCTAGGGCTCGGGCGGAGCTGTTCTGCCAGGGAAATATCCCTTAGGGAGGGGGAAATCATCACCATCGTCATCACCATCGATCCTTTCATCGGAAGGGGGTCAATCTCCATCAACATCTTCACCAGCACCATCTCCTCTCAAACCCTAGTTCATCTCTTGTATCCAATCTTTGTCTCAAAACTTCAGATTGGTACCTGTGGGTTGCTAGTAGTGTTGATTACTCCTTGTAGTTGATGCCAGTTGGTTTATTTGGTGGAAGATCGTATGTTCAGATCCTTTATGCATATTAATACCCCTCTGATTATGAACATGAATATGAATTGTGAGTAGTTACGTTTGTTCCTGAGGACATGGGAGAAGTCTTGCTATAAGTATTCATGTGAATTTGGTATTCGTTCGATATTTTGATGAGATGTATGTTGTCTCTCCTCTAGTGGTGTTATGTGAATGTCGACTACATGACACTTCACCATTATTTGGGCCTGGAGGAAGGCATTGGGAAGTAATAAGTAGATGAAGGGGTGCTAGAGTGACAGAAGCTTAAACCCTAGTTTAGGTGTTGCTTCGTAAGGGGCTGATTTGGATCCACATGTTTCATGCTATGGTTAGGTTTACCTTAATACTTCTTTTGTAGTTGCGGATGCTTGCAAGAGGGTTTAATCATAAGTGGGATGCTTGTCCAAGGAAGGGCAGTACCCAAGCACCGGTTCACCCACATATCAAATTATCAAAGTGTCACACCCTGATTTTCATGTCACAACACTTAAGCTAATAAATCATGATAAATTGTGGTTTGACAAAAACTTCTGAGTGCTTGGTCTTTGCTTGATTTGTTTTTTGTCTGCTGTTTGCAAGTGCTCTAAAAATCAAATAAATCCTCCAACTCTTATAATCCTTCTCCTTGATCCAAAACCTTGCCCAATGATCATGCCATGTGTGTAGGACATAAAAATAATTTCTTGCAAAAATATTTTGGCCAAAAAGTATTTTCTAAATTAGGTTTTCCAAAAACCCCTGAATTGAGACTTGAACTACAAGTACTTAATTAAGGGTGTGAAATTTTTTTTAAGGTATATTTGAAACCTATTAGGTATAGGACTCCCATAAACCACAAAAATATAATTTTAAAAGTTATTTTCCTATTTTATTTAAAGGCTTTTTCTTAAGGCCAGAAATGGTCTTTAATAGGTTAAAATTATTTTAAAGCTTCAAAAATATTTGAGAAAAATCTGGGAAACTTAGTGGACATATATTGTCCATATATATGAGTTTCAACACATGGTCATGTTCAAAATATTGGTCAAATCCCTCAAAAACCCTTTCTACATATTTCAAGCTTTTGAAATATTTACAAAGGAAATTTTCTTCATTAATTCCAAGAAAATTCTAGAATGTCACATATGACATATTTGATGATCTTGCAAAGCCTCATGCCTTGAAGATCAAGAAAACATCATCAAACCCCCTCAAAACCCTTTGTGTCCAGAACCAAATTTGAACAACTCTACATTGCCAAGTGTGTCCTTTTGATCTGATTTTTTGTGGACATGTTCAAATCCTCAAATGATGACACTACACCCAGTGGTGCATCAAGGATAATAGATTTGCATGACTAAATCTTGGTAAAGCCATTTCTGCTGATTTCTAGGGTTTACCAAAGTTACATTGGCTACTTTGCCCAAATGAGCTCAAACTTGGTGGAACACCCTACTTCTATGTGCCATTTCATCCTGTTAAGTTTCATGTCAAGTGAAATTAAATTTCTTGCCAAAACCTACATCAAACACCTTCTGGTAATTTTTAAAAGTTGCTGTTTTCACCTCTTTCCTTGCTCTTCTTGAGCCCAACTTTTTACCAGAGCCTCTCCTAGTTATCCTTTACCTCTAGTAAGTTTAGCATGGCCATGGCTCAATCACTGGTGGGTGAAACCCTCTCCTTCTCTCTCTGGACAAGCCCATTTCTCTCCCTTTCTCACCTCCCTGCTAACTCAAGTGGCCACCAGGGCATCCAATGTCCCTCCCCTTTTCTTTACTCCCTCCTAGAGCTACCAGACATTAGTGGCTGCGCCCACAAGGCATATAAAATTCCATGGCATGCCATTTGCACACTCTGGAGCGCGCTACAGTGCGCTCTAGCACTGTAGCCGCCCCCTGCCAACCACCTCCGGCCACCTCGGGCCTCCCCAGCACGCCCGACGATGCGCCTCGGCGTCCGCAGCATGGCAGTTGGTCGGCCCCCTCCTACTTCTCCCTCCTCTTGCCCCAGCTCGCACGCGCGCCGGCCGCCCGAGCGCACCAGTGAGCACGCTCACACGCGCGGTGCCCCTGGCCCCCCCTGCTCTCTCTCTTTTCACTCCCTCGCCCTGGACCGACCCCACGAGCACCCCCGACACCTTGCTGCGAGCCCCCATGGCTTGCAGCGACGGCAACAGCCTCGCCGGCGCATGAGCTCACAGTGCACCTCGCCCCTTCTCTTAAAGGCCACCCCGAGCCCTCTTTGGCTTCCGATGGCTCTCTCTCCCTCCTGCGCGTCATCCCGACCGGCTCACTCCTCTCCCCACGCCCTCCATAGCCCTCCATGGCCGGTGAGCCGCCGCCGGCATCCACCTAAATTCAGCCGAGCCCGAGCTCTTCTCCCTCTCCTCTCTACACCAGCAGGCTCCCCTGAGCAAGGCGGAGCTCCCACGCTCTTTCCCTCGTCCGAGGGCGCACCGTAGCGCCGTCCCCAATCTCGCCCGACGCCACCGTCCACCAACGTCCAAGCCGCCGTCGCCTCGACCATCCCCGGCAGCCGTGGCATACATGAATGGATGCGGTGTTCGGCGCCGAGCTCATCCATAGCCAGGGCGTCGCCGGAGGTGCTCCGTAGCGCCGGTAGTCGCCATCGGGGCTCTCTGCTCCCTCGACCAGGCAAGCGATGGGAGGAAGACGAAGACGAAGGCCCTGCAGGCGGGCCCCGCTCGTCGGTGGCCCAGCCACCGGGCCACGCTGGCAAGTGGAGGCGGGTTCGCCCTCTCTCGCGTCCCCGCGGCGAAGGCGCACTCCACGTGGGCGCCTTCGACGTCGCCTCTGTCGCCCCGTGCAGCCATGCGGCTGGGCCGGCTCATGGTCTATCTGTCGCCTTGTGCGCAGGATAAGGTTAAAGCCTTATTTCCTTTTTCTTTTTTCCGGTCAACTTCAAAAATCCATAAATAATTCAACAGAGCTGCAAATCCAATGATTCAAATTTCTAGTAGTTTCTAAATTCATGACGTATCTCATGGTGCTATTTGAACATTTTTCCAGAAGTATTTCTTTCACAAATAATTATCAAATCCCATTTTCCATTTCTGTTATAAACTTTAGAAATCACAGAGGGCTCAAATTTGATCCAAATGCCATGATTCAAATTTCCAGATGCTTCTAAGTTCATAACTTAGTTTATGAACATTTTTCTTAATACTTTCTGTGCCTCACAATATAATGAGCCATTTCTTCATATTTGTCAACTTTGCAAATTCATAGGAAATTCATTTGAACTCCAAATCCAGTGAAACCAACTCCTAGATGCTTCTAATCATGGTTTGTTAAATGGGTGCCTTTGCTCATTTTTCAAAAATATATTTCTGTACACTTCTTGCAAATCCATAAACCCCTTGATTCCATCATATCAAAATGTTTAGAAATATCCACTGACCCAATTCCAATGAAACTGGTCTGGGTATTTTTCATATAACCAGAGGTGTCCTAGAAAAGTCAAATTAATATTTTTAGAGCACTTCTATTTCCTGCCTTGTTCTGTTGCTTACTATGATTGTTTCCGACATTACTTGACGAAGTAGACGAAATACTCGGAGATGGACCAGAAGATTTGAAGACTCTGATGAACCAGGCAAGCAGCCCTTTGACCATGTCTATGAAACCCTTTTTATGCATGTCATATAGCACCATATTGTTGTTGCAACGGAATCATGATGAGGTGGTAACCACTTTGATGGTTCGGCTCCGCTACTTCCTCGTTGGTACTTGCATTGTGTATGACCCTACCTTCTTATGAGGGTTATGCCGGTGGGAGTAGACAGGATGCTAAAGTAGTTGCTACGCAAAAAGGGACGGGAATATGCATGGTGATGGAGACAAAGTATTTCCAAAAGACTTTTCGAAAACCCCAGTGGGTGCCACTGATGCCCTGGGAGATGATGATGAACTAGGTCACTACTTGGTGGAGAAGTAGTGTACCGAGGCTTGATAAAAGTGTTGTTTACAGAGACGGATTTGATTTAAGATTTGTCGATTGTCCCAACCTTACATGCGCAACCACTCTACCCTTATATGGGAAAGGGCATTATTGATTGCCTAGGTCGATACTAGCTTCGAGCCCGCATTACTAGTGATGGGAGACTCGTTGTTGCGCTCTCTCGGGACGGGGTCATGCCAGGTAGGGCGGCCATGACTGTTTTCACAGGGCACCGGACACACCGTTGGTACCCCGTGCTTGTGGTATGTGATGAATATGGTCGGGAGGCTCCACAATTTTATGATGTGAAATGTTGGGCACGGGGGTTACTACCAAATGAGTGGACTCTATGTTAGTGTTGTCTAGGGAAAGGTAGTGATCGGGTGCTTACCCCGGGTACTTGAGGTACCGCGGGTCGTGGATGACACGGAAGTTCCCCAGATCTTGTGGGTAAAGTGTGCAACCTCTGCAGAGTGTAAAACTATTCGAATAGCCGTGTCCACGTTCAAGGACAGTTGGGTGGTGCTGGTTAGACTACGTCCATATGTTTCTGACAAACAACATGGTTTGGTAAATCTGTTGACGTGATTCGTGAGGAAGTCACGATGAGCTTGGGATGAGTTGTTCATGACTCTCTCTCGATGTTGATGTTTGTAACCTCCTGATACTTGTTGCAGATGCATTCATATCCTTGATAAATGTTGATCATACTTGCATGAGAAAAACTAGCTTTCCGCAAAAATGCCAATTTAGCAGTAGTGCTTTGCATAATTATTCTATGATCACCCTTGGGTTGCTTGCAAGTACATTCAAAGTACTCATTGGCTTGCCACTGGTTATTTTATTGGCCAGGCATGAAAGAATAGGATATGATGAAGAATACTTCATGACGAACATGTGAGCTAGGACGTTTCCCAGTCAGAATGCCTGTAGGGTTAAGGCAGATGGCATGGGTCCAAGTTATCGACGAAGATTTCCGCTGTGATGTTATACTCAAGACTTGACCATAATGGTCCTACTTGTGTAATACAGTATGTATGGATGTAAGACTCTTGTTATTCAGCTTCTGTATTTTCAGTGAGCATTGATCTCTGGGATCACTGTACACAAGCAATCGGTGATCACGACTTATGAGTCGGGGTCCCCACACAAAGTAATGAACGCGAATCATATGAGCGTGATGAAAACTAGCTTGACGATAATTCCCATGTGTCCTCGGGAGCGTTTTCCTTTATATAAGAGTTTGTCCAGGCTTGCCCTTTGCTACAAAAAGGACTGGGCCACCTTTCTGCACCTTATTTACTTTTATTACTTGTTACCCGTTACAAATCACCTTATCACAAAACTATCTGTTACCGATAATTTCAGTGCTTGCAGAGAATACCTTACTGAAAACCGCTTGTCATTTCCTTCTGCTCCTCGTTGGGTTCGACACTCTTACTTATCGAAAGGACTGCGATAGATCCCCTATACTTGTGGGTCACCAGGTGCCACCGCAGTCCGCGTGTTGCCCATCGACCACCTTCGGCTTCACGTTGAAGATCTTGAGCCATAAGCCGAAGTGTGGAGGGACGCGGAGGAAGGCCTCACACACGACGATCAATTACGAGATGTGGAGGAACGAATTTGGGGCCAGACCGTGAAAATCCAGCTTGTAGTAGAACATGAGACCCCTCACAAAGGGGTGGAGGGAGAATCCGAGTCCGCGGAGGAAGTGGGGGATGAACACCACCCTCTCGCCGGGCCCCAGAGTGGGGATGACCTACGCCGGATCGGGAAGCCTCTGCTTGATTTCCGCGGTTAGATACTGTGCCTCCCACGACTCCTTGATGTTGTCCTCCGTGACGGAGGAAGTCATCCACTTGCCTTGAGAGCCGGCCATGGTCCGAAGAGTTGCGGAGGGGAGAAAAGCTTGGAACTTGGGCGCTGGAGCTTGAGGATGGGGAGGCAGGGAGAGAATGAGGCGTGGGACGGGAGAGTTGGATTCTATCAACTTATATGGACTGCGAATATCAAGCATCCCCTCCCTCGAGCCTTAAAACTTGCATGTTCCCATGGGGTCATGCGAACAGCATGATTAGATTACCAAAACTCGTATTGATGGGAATCCCGCAGTAAGGGGACACTATCTCCGCTGTGACAAGACGTGTCAATGGGAGTTGCGTATTGAAACGCGAGGCGGGAGGCCCAAAAACGGTTCGAAATGATAGCAGAGCTAAGCATGATGTTACGCCGGAAAAAGTTGTCGATGGATATACCTTATTTTAAGTATTATGCCTTTATGGTTGGAGGGTTAACCTGTTAAACAGATCCGGACATAGTTTTTGTTGAACAACTACTTTAAACTATTCAGAGGAGGAACCCGCCTTGCAATGCCAAAGACAATCTGCGCGCCGGACACATCGTCATTGAAGCCTGGTTCAGGGGCTACTGAGGGAGTCCTGGATTAGGGGGTCCTCGGGCGTCCGGTCTATGCAACGTGGGCCGGACTAATGGGCCGCGAAGATACAAGATAGAACACTTTCCCCCGTGTTCGGATGGGACTCTCCTTTGCGTGGATGGCAAGCTTGGCGTCCGGATAAGAAGATTCCTTCCTCTGTATACCGACTCTGTACAACCGTAGGCCCCTCCGGTGTCTATATAAACCGGAGGGTTTAGTCCGTAGAGGCAATCATAATCATACAGGCTAGACATCTAGGGTTTAGCCATTACGATCTCGAGTTAGATCAACTCTTGGAACCCTATACTCATCAAAGTCAATCAAGCAAGAAGTAGGGTATTACCTCCATCAAGAGGGCCCGAACATGGGTAAACATCTTGTCCCCTGCCTCCTGTTACCCTTGATCCTTAGACACACAGTTCGGGACCCCCTACCTGAGATCTGCCGGTTTTGACACCGACAGTGACTTCGACATCCACCCACGAGGCCTTGCTGCAGCAGCGGTCAGCCTATAACCAGAGGCCGCCCGACCCTCTGGTCGGCAGCACACTCGCGAAGGAGCGCGGAAGCTGGAACCAGATGCCCCCTGGCCTCTCCGACCAGACGACGAACTCTGTAGGCACGTCGGCTGAGTGGGAGCGCGGTCGCTATGGCTAGATGATTGCCGTGCACCTCCCCCCATCGCTGAGGCTTCCTGTCCACGGCAGCCCCTGCCGCGGGAGGAAGCCCCACCACGGCAGCCGGAGGCAGCGCCGGTCATCGAGGGAGCACGCCCACGGCCCCGTGGGGCCGCTGCCGGGGTCGTCGCGTGCTTCCGAGGCCGCCCACGGCCTCTCTTTGGCAGCAACGAGCCCGGCCCCTCCTTGGGGGCTTTTCCCTTTTCCTCCGCAGAAAACCTCCTCGTCGGCACCATGGACGCTTCAACAAGACGGCGAGACAAGGAAGAAGAAGGTAGAGCGGGCAGCGAGAAGATGGAGATGAGCAGGGGCTCCGCCCTCTCCCCATTGATAGCCAGAGGGAGGCCAACTGCCGGCCTCCACGATCCCTAGTAATGATGATATTTTTGCATGCACCAGGCTCTTGTCTAGTGGAACGGTTGCCGACGCAGCGTGGGGAAGCGGAGACGCCCACATCCCATCAAGAACCACGTGTCGACTGGGTCCGCAGTAGTTGGGGCCCGCGGTGCTTCGCCCTTGCCCTTTGGCTTCGCCTCGAAGCCAAGTCCGAGCGCGCCATGTGCCCGAGGGCTACTGTCGGCGTTCTGGGAACCAGGGTACCCAGACTTGCCTGCCTGCGGCCCACCGCCTGGCTCCATCGAAGGCTTGGTACATCCCTTCTTCAGCACCAACAACACAAGACCCTCGCGAGGGGCCAAGCCTCACGAGGCAGACGACGCCAAGACCCTTAGAAAGAGCGGCCTCCTTAGGCTGGCTCTGAAAGAGCAGAGATTTCTATGTGAGCCCTCACCTCACGAGGTTCGGATGATGCAAGCCATGACGATCAAGGCCAGGCGGGCGCCAACGGGCACAGTACAACAAGTTTCCTCTTTGGTGCTAAAGAGGCAAGCGCAGGCGCGGAGTCCCGAGGATCAACCAAAGGTTTCCATTTCCATGCTACAAGACCAAGACCGCCAAGATAGCGGGACGGAGGTCATCGCCGAGCCCACCACGGCGTCACGACCAGAACCTTTGCAGGTGAAGACTACCTTTCGTCAGGATAATATGTACTTGTTGTCTCCCTTCGAATTTGGTCGTTGTTGGATCCCTTCCCGCCTTCATTTTGGGAAGAGGACCAAGGCCACTATAAATATAGCCTAGCCACCACCATAGAAGGGAGGACAGAGGATCCAGACCATCCACACCCTCACCAGCTCACACAAACACAAGAACACACCTCCTGAGGTTGTTCTTCCATTGTACTAGTTCATCCTCAGCCCACATCGAGGCAAATCCACCACAAAGTAGGAGTAGGGTATTACACCGCAAGGTGGCCCAAACATGGGTAAACTGCCTTGTCTCGTTCTTGATAGAGGCAAAGGTGTCCCGATCTTTCGATGAGATGATAACTATCGATTTGGTGGAGTCGACTTTGACGATCCGACTACAAACGTGCACGACGTTGCGCCTTAGCAATCGCTAAACCAATCTCCTGAGGTTACTGACGATGCCGGAAGCACGATCAGCCTGACCACGAAGGTCTATTCCTGCAAGCAATCGAAGAACGAGCAAGAATATGATAAAGCAATCTAAATATTGCGAATATATATGAAGTATTGATAATGGTGGGGATCCGTAAGCGGTCTTGGTCTGGTCGTTGGACACGAACGAAGTACACGAAGTTGCAATGGCTAACTTTTAACTAAACAAATTCCAAGCAAAAAGCTACTAGATGGATCTACTTATATAGGAGCAAGGGGTGGCGGCCAAGGAGGTGGGAGGACGTCCCAAGACAGCCTAAAACCAACCCTAGGTCGTACAAGGCTCATGGGCCCAAGTGGAGGTGATGCAACACCTTTGGACTTGTAGTTTGACTCGGATTCTGGTGCAACGTCAGATTGTTTCGACCATAACTCAATGCTCCGGACGAATTTAAAGGTGAATCCAATTGGGTTGGAAAGAGCACGAAATCTAGTTTCCAACAAAAAAAGAATCACCCAATTCGGAGTCCGTATGAAAAAGTTGTTGGCGTTTTGAGTCAGGTATGTCTGTGCAGTCCGAATCTGAATCCAGAACGTGAGAGACTTGGACTCTATCTTCTCTTGGCCCAAAAGTGACGTGAGAGGACTTTTTGAACAGAACCTAAACTTCTCCTTTTGCCTTATCTTCATATGTGGATTGTACAAATGTCCCATACACCTGCAATTAGACAAAACACAAAAGTGTGTGAAGTATTTTTGTTCTGGATAACATAAATAGATTATTGAATAGTTTGCACTAGAAATCACCTGACAAATATGCATGTATGCAATATTTTTGGTCGTATCCAAGGTAGTCATGTCCTCATCATCCTCCCCTTCTTGAAAACAAAGCTGTCCTCGGCGTTGCTTAATCTGAAATGTGGCTAACAAAAGAGACAAGGTGTACATGTTGTATATGTATATGTCATCCATTTTTACTTCCCGTGGATTTTGCACATATGACACATGTATACATGAGTAACTTTCATAGTTAATAAAATATAAAGCCAAAATATTATCACAAGAAGTAGAAGGCATGAAAGTATTGCAACTCAGTTTGCACATATAAGTGAAGCTCTTATTCATATGAAAAGATTGACAATATTCATCATTAAACCATCCCAACATTGATGAACCATCACCAAGATTAGAGGTCATATCAAAATGATTAAACATTGGCACAATTATTTTCAAACATATTTGATCCAAATCTGATTTATTCCCTGATTCACTTGATTCTTTTGCATCGATAGTTAATTCAATGGGCTCACTCAAAATTGTTTGATCACATGGCAAAGTCAAATCATCAACATAGTCCTCTAAGGTAGCTGGTGTGATCAAAGTAGTGGGTAGCTCACCGCATGGTGCACTTAAATTGACAAGACATTCATCATACTCATGTGGAAGTGGAAGATTAGTACCTTTGTCATTACCTCTTATGATCAACTCAGATGAGGTAGGCACTCTCGGTGATGATGTGTCACATGGTGGAGGTGATGTAGTCCTCATAACAACGGATGTGGTTGTCATAGTATGCTTAGTAGTTGAAGGGACAACCGTATCAACTCTTGGAATGTGCATCTCGCGCTTGTTCTCCTTGTGCGCAACACGTCGTTTTATTTCCTGTTCAGCTTTGCAAGCAAGATGAAACAAATGGTCCATAGGATAACACTCTTCATGTATTAGTATCTCCTGAATGTCACGATTTAATCCTCCCCAAAATCTATCCATAAAATCTTCTTCACTTTCTTCTAAAGAGGAATGCAGCAAGGTAGTTTGTAAAGTATCATAATATTTCGTTACGGTGTCACTACCTTGTTTTAAATGTTGCAACTTTGTAATCATGTCACGAGTATAATAAGCGGGAACGAATGTATGTCGCATGGCAAGTTTCAAATCATCCCAAGTAGTAGGTATATCATTAGGGTGTAACCGACAATATTCACTCCACCAAACTACAGCATAACCAGTGAAAGAACCAACCGCAAACTTAACTTTTTTACGTACATCAAAATTATTGGAAGCAAATATATTATTTAGGTCAAACTCCCATTCAATATATAAAGCAGGTCTAAAACGGCCATTAAATGGTGGTATAGAAACATTAACCTGATCATGTGCATTTGGATGTTTGTGCACCTCTCGTGACGGTTGTGGTATTTGCATAGGTGATGGCACATCTCCCACGATCGACAAACCCCATGAATTGACTCTAGATCCTGTCATGATTAGTAGAAACAAGAAACAAAATTCAAGAATAATGTTCCTATGAACTACTAGGATGTGGTGGTAAAGCGCTCACAGTAAAGCAAATATCAATATCTTACAAGTTCTTACCAAGCAGCAGGTGGTGACAGGCAACCAGCGGTGTCAAATAACTCCAAAGATTGAGTAAAGCGATTGCCAGGGGAACGTACATATACACGGTGTAGAAATATGTGGAGCTGGGTTGGCTATATATGGTAGCAAAATATTAGCAATAATCAATTCAGAGATGCAATGTTGAATAAACGCTCAACGACGGTACTGTGCTGGTCCTAGGCTAGACCGGACTAGAGACGCGAGCCTAGAACACTAATGAGGTCACGGCGTAGCACAACTAGCATCAATGAATGATACTAAGTAGCTCTGGACAGCAAGATATAAGTGAAGATCACAACGGCAGTAAAGATAATGATGAAAAACAACTGCCAAGCAGGATATACAACAACTCTCTCCAACTTTCCTCTTGAAAAGTTTGTGCCAATTTTCTGATAATTTTTTTCAAAGAATGCTACTAACTCAAGCTTTCCAATGCAAAAAGAATCACTCAATTCCGAGTTGATATGAGGAGTGAAAGAATTCTGAAACTGGCTTGAAAAACTGGAATAAGCTGTGTCCGCGAACTTCGGAGGGCAAAAAGACCTATTTAGAAGACGATTTTGAGGTGTCAAATATTGAACTAGTCTCTGCAACTATTTAGATGCGGCTCGTCGCTAGCTTTCATTTGAGTACTCGTGGAGTCAAAACGGACTTCGTATGAGGAAGGTCTGCCTGTTTTACTAAACAGTGCACAAAACAGATTCCAATCCGAACTCAACTACGAGAGAGTCTAGATAGATCCGAATTTTGTTTTTTTTTCTTCTCTCTTTTTTTTTCTCACACTTTTTTCTTTCTCTTTTTTTTCTGACTTCTTTTTCTTTTTTTTTCTCTTTTTTTTCTCTATCTTTTTTTCTCTCCCTCTTTCCAAGACAAACTAGATAAGATGCAGATTGGATCAAGCGAAGATGTGAACGACCTCAACTATGATTGTGACAATGAACTATGGGTAGCACGTGGTGAAATTTGATGGATGGTGTGGTGGACAGCAGAGGGATAACGATGCAGCGGCGACGTGACTAATGTGAACAGAACTCGAAACTCTAAACGAACTAGACCCTAAGACCAGCAACTCGACACGACGATGCAACCGATAATTCAATAATGCAAACAATGAATAGAAAATTGCAAAGGCTCAAACTGGCTTGGACAAAAGGATGAATAGATCTAACTTTTTTGTGGCTTTTTCTAGGACAATAGGTAAGAAAATAAATCTAATCTAGGGGAAACTGGAAATTCTCACCGAGCAACCTGAAAACTGATACCACTTGATAGAGGCAAAGGTGTCCCGATCTTTCGATGAGATGATAACTATCGATTTGGTGGAGTCGACTTTGACGATCCGACTACAAACGTGCACGACGTTGCGCCTTAGCAATCGCTAAACCAATCTCCTGAGGTTACTGACGATGCCGGAAGCACGATCAGCCTGACCACGAAGGTCTATTCCTGCAAGCAATCGAAGAACGAGCAAGAATATGATAAAGCAATCTGAATATTGCGAATATATATGAAGTATTGATAATGGTGGGGATCCGTAAGCGGTCTTGGTCTGGTCGTTGGACACGAACGAAGTACACGAAGTTGCAATGGCTAACTTTTAACTAAACAAATCCCAAGCAAAAAGCTACTAGATGGATCTACTTATATAGGAGCAAGGGGTGGCGGCCAAGGAGGTGGGAGGACGTCCCAAGACAGCCTAAAACCAACCCTAGGTCGTACAAGGCTCATGGGCCCAAGTGGAGGTGATGCAACACCTTTGGACTTGTAGTTTGACTCGGATTCTGGTGCAACGTCAGATTGTTTCGACCATAACTCAATGCTCCAGACGAATTTAAAGGTGAATCCAATTGGGTTGGAAAGAGCACGAAATCTAGTTTCCAACAAAAAAAGAATCACCCAATTCGGAGTCCGTATGAAAAAGTTGTTGGCGTTCAGGTATGTCTGTGCAGTCCGAATCTGAATCCAGAACGTGAGAGACTTGGACTCTATCTTCTCTTGGCCCAAAAGTGACGTGAGAGGACTTTTTGAACAGAACCTAAACTTCTCCTTTTGCCTTATCTTCATATGTGGATTGTACAAATGTCCCATACACCTGCAATTAGACAAAACACAAAAGTGTGTGAAGTATTTTTGTTCTGGATAACATAAATAGATTATTGAATAGTTTGCACTAGAAATCACCTGACAAATATGCATGTATGCAATATTTTTGGTCGTATCCAAGGTAGTCATGTCCTCATCAGTTCTTCTTCAGTTCATCCAGCTAGGCCGTGAGATTGACGAGTTGGCAGACTGGGGAGGTTGCGTTCTCCGCACGCTCCATAGAGTTTGAATCTATCTTGGGTATGCGGAGCCCCGAATCCAACAGTGGCCCAAATCTATAGTGGGTCTCTAATAGGCCGGATGTCAGACATGGACGAATATGACCCAAATACTTCACGGCCGTTTATGGGCCGAAAGTTTCAATGGCCAATAAATGGGCCCAAATTAAGCAGGACCTTTAATAGGCCGGAAACACACTAGGCCATAATTCGGCCCATATACTTAGTGGACTGTTAACGGGCCAGAAGTGACCATGGGCCGCGATGATGACAAGTTTAGAACGGGCCATTGACAGGCTGATTTGACAATAGCCGTACTGGCCTTAACTACGAATGGGCCATCTGCAAGCAGGCCGTTAATGGACCATCCCACTAATTTTGACTGGGCCAGCCTTTTTAACCTACATGGGCTGTTGTTGGGCCTTGCTACGTGTCGACGTATCATAGGTGCCTCCTGTCCATTGGGCGGTCGACGTCTGTCCTTTTCTGGTGCTGACATGTGGTTGCTATAGCCAATGATAATTTTACACATGGAAAATCCTCATTGGTCCCAGCTGTTAACGGGTTATCGGATCCAAACCGGAGCCCGATAGCTTAATGGCGACCCGTTACCGTGGATGCCGCGTGTCGGTCACCCTTGACGAAAGCACTTCTATGACGCGCGATTTATCGTCATGGAAGTGGACAATTCTGTGATGATAATTTTGGTAATGTCATGGAACACTTCTACGACAGCACATGTATGACTATCTTGATTCTCTCATAAAATCGTCATGGATGTACATAGATGACAGAAAACATGACCTACTGTGACAAACACGTATCATCACGGAAGTGTATTTTTTTGTTGTGTTACAAGGGAGTGATTACGCTTAACCTAGCTATCGATCATTTTTTTCCTGAGTTAACTCGTCGCCGTGTCTCACATTTATATACACAGGTCGAGGTACGGTGGCTTACAAGAGTCCAGGTCGGATCACACAACGTAACTGACCCTGATTCTAATTCCCTTGCCTTACAGAGCAAGTCATCATCGGGCGGCTCACGCCTTCGGGTCTTGAGTCACCTCCGGGTCTTGGGCCTTTAATAAGCCTGCTTATAAGCCGCCATCTTCATATTTTGTCTTCTTGGGCCTTCTTCATATTAAGCCACCAACGGTGTAACCCAGCGCCTCCTGGGCGGGTCACACCTCGGGGTTATATCCCCAACATTATGACCCAGATTGATTTGAACATGTTCATGTTAGTCTTCACTACTTCAGTTGGCGAATTGTCTTCCAATGTTTAACCTTAAATAAACCACTGTAACCCGCAATGACGTCATGCAAGCTGAATCGTTGTAACCCGCCATGACATCATGTGTATCAAATCTACTAAAAACATGTGACATCATAACGGATATTTTATATTAATTGGTTTTCCGAGAATCGAGGCACCCGCACTCCTAAGATAATCATGTTGCCTCCTCGACATCTGCGCATGCCATTTTACCGTTTCCTTATAAACAGGGACAGGGGTCCTTTTTCATTTTTTACCCCTGCCTCCTTCTCTTCTTCTTCCTCCTCGCGACCACCTCCGCCGTCGGAGCTCCCCGCCCCAGTCAACTTTCTTCAACAACTTCATCCTAGTCGTTGCATCGACCTGACTTTAGCCAGAAATCGTGGCACCCCTTTGTTGTCCATCAGCATCACCAGGTACCCATCTCTCCTTACTTCCAATATGCATTAGGTTACCCTAGTTCGTCAGTGTTCCTCAATGTTCGTCGTGCTTATTTGTAGTTCATCCACTTGCTGCTTAGTTTAATCCAAAAGCGCTACTGAGGTCATGCAGTGATAACTTTGGCATCTGTTTCCAATCACATATCATTCTTTTCTTCTGAGATTCAATCCGCAGCACACTAGTTCATCCATGACCATGTTTTAGGTTTAGCAATTTCCTTCTGTTTTTCGAACTGCCGTAGATCCAAAATTATAGGCACGATCCGTCAAACTTGTTTGCCAAACACTTAGTGAAATTCTGCCATAAAACTTTCATCAAGCTCAGCTCCATAAATAGCCGCTTCGTCAACACAGTTTGGGCAGCTCAAAGAATAAACTGATAACCTGCCAACCTGCCGCCGGCTTAACCATAAATCTGTAACCCATTATGTTCAAACCACTTCATAACCAGCTCATTGCTACTGAACCATCACCATAATTACTGAGGCAACTTACCACCTTGATTTTAAACCGCCATATTTTTTTCCTCCAGGCCGCAATTTTTTAAATCGCCAATCGTGACCAAGACTCCCACCTCGTGTGATTGGGTTGCCTCACATGTTTCTGAATTGTCTCTCCTAGAGTATGTGAATATGGGAGTCTTGCCATCGAGGGATACCATCCACTGGCGAGTTCCAGGTGCTAAAACTAGACCCGAGCCTAAAGAATGCGAAGTCATCATCTTTGCGAATCACCTCCTCCGCGGCTTCTCACCACCCGGGTCAAAATTCTTTCGGGATGTTCTCCAGCTTTACTATCTTCACCCTCAAGACATCGGTCCCAACTCTGTTTCCAACATCTGCAACTTTCAAGTCTTCTGCGAAGTGTATCTTCAACAAGAGCCCGAAGTTGATCTATTTAGAGAGTATTTTTATCTGAACCGCCAAACTGAGAAGTCTGATGGGCCTAGTCTCGAGCTCAGTGGGATCTCCATTCAGAGGCGATGAGATATTATTTTTCCTGCAGCTGTACTACCCAGTCACCCCAAAGATTGGAACTATACATGGTTCTATTGCCAGGACACCTCCCCGGACAGTGAAAACCCCTGGCGGGTTATCACCCCTTCCGGCTCATCCCCACTCATGTGCTTACAGATCGCATCTCCGCTGCAGAACGAGCAAAGTATTCTACCATTTTTTCAAAGATAAGAGCTTTGGTGGCCAATGGTTTATCTAGAGTAGATCTGATTCGCTACTGGGTTAATGTGTGAGTACACAAGTAACGCCAAGGACCCTCGACGGTACCAGACACCCTTAACTGATGCGGGAACCACCGCTATGGTTAAATCATTACTTGGGGAGACTATAGAAAATTGCCGCAAAGTAGGGGTGAACCCTTTATGCGTGCTCAATGCACCTCCACGTGTAAGTGTCTTCCATAGACTTTAGTCATATTGTAATCAATACTTATAACCTTCATTTTGCTTCAATTTACTGTCACTCATTTGAAATATAGGCCGAATCTCCATTCTGGTGAAAGAAGCTTCAAGCCGCCCCCCAGTAAAAAAGCTTAAGACCAACGCCCGTGGCCCGGGTCGCCGTAAGAAATCAGCAGCAGAGGACCTTCTCAAGCTAGATGACTCGGAGGTAAAACTTGACTCCCTTAGTCGCCTTTTTATGCAATTTATTGACGCTGACTCTTCTCTGGATGACGCAGAGACCAGTCAAGCCGACACCACAGAGGTAATCCCTGCCTCCTCCGACTGAGAACCTTTGCCAAGAAAGTGAACTCGGCGGGTCTTCCGGAAGGTGAAATTTTCTCATGCACTTGCTCACTTGGATCCCAACTTTCTTTTCAAGAAACAACAACATGAGCCAAAACGCCCGACTCGAAGCGGCGGCTCTCAAGATCTTATCTCCGGCTTACCTAATACGCCGGCTCCTCGCAAACGTCATCATGAGGTGCCTCATAACTTAGACTCTCTTTATCCATTAGCCAGCCAAATACGTCAACCTCTCACTCCTTCCAACTCAAATTATAAGAAGACGCCTCCAGTATCTGGCAACTCTTCTGGGACTCAAATGCTAGTCTTCAAAATCGCCCATGATGATGTACTCATACACTTTGTATTGTATTGTAGAGGTGTGGCAAAGGCCGATAAGAAGCAGAAGGTTGGCGGGTCTTCGAAAGATCCTAAGTCTGCTGAGTCAGAGAAACAACATACCGACATCTCTAAGGCCCACACTCAAGATCCAGAAGAACCCATGGATGACCCGCCACCAACAGTCGAAGCCATCCTCCCCGAGCCAATGGACGCGGAGCTTAACCCGGCGGCCAGCCATGACCCGCCGAGCCCTAAGCCGCCAACTCCTCAAAAGCCAGCTGAAGAGATCCCTCTTGACAAGGACCATGAAGATGTGACCATCACTGGGACAACTTACACGGCGCCAGGGGCTTCCACAGTTTTGGCCAAACATGCCACCAAAGAAGAATCTCATTCTTTGGATAAGGGCAAGACCAAGCTGGATTTGGAAAGCTATGCTGCCTTCAACGCAAGCGACATCCATGCAGGGTACCTGAGCCGCCTTCACACTAGCTGTGATTTAGAAGCCGGCTTAGTGAATCTCATGAAGGAGCGCTATGAGGTATGATACTAATCTCTTTCCATATGTACTTATGTAGCCGCCAAGTTTTAAGTATAAGGAAAAAATAATGACTATGCTTGAGACTTCATGAATATTTCCAAACCATAGCTTCTCAGGGCCTGCTCATGTGATAAAGATGAGCCATGTCTTCAAATATTAAGCTTGAAAGAATCTTGTGCAGCTTCAATAATTTCATAGCAACGAAATGATGCATACTCACAATTATTTCTAAGATCCAAATATCTAGCCCCCAAGGGCCGGCTTAAACTGACAAGTTGAGCCGGGACTTAGAGTCACTTTAAGAAACCAAAACATGTAGCCCCCAAGGGCCGGCTTAATCTGACAAGATACGCCGGTTCTCAATAAAAAGTAAATTGACTGACATTGGCCCCCAAGTGCCAAGTAGAGTACTTGTAGTGTGCTTGGTACTTAATAGAATAACAACACAAATAGTTAATCCTTGATTTGTAATCATCACGTCATTGTATTTCAGGCAGAATTGAGTATGAAGGAATCACAAGTGGGCGATTTGAGGAAGAATATAAAGTTGCAGCAGGCAAAGACTTCCAAGGCCAAGCTTGAGCTGAAAACTTATTTGGAGGAAATTGAAAAGCTGAAGGAAGGTTTGATGCTGAAAGAGGCGCGTGGGAGTCGGACAAGACCTTACTAGCAAAGAGAGCCGAAGAAGCGGAAGCACAACCTAAGCCGGTTGTTGATGAGCTTACCGGCTTAAAAGAACATATCACCCATATGACAGCTGCCATCTTTCGTAAGATTCATATGCACTGCAACATTTGTTTTGATATTACTACAAACTGCTAGGCGGTTCTCAATTCTTACCGTTTAACTCGCTTGGCAACCTATGAATAGGCACCAGAAGCGCCAGCCTTGGCGAAATATGCTGACGAAGCTCAAGGCAGTATATTCATTGACTGAGGGAACATTACGAAGCCTTGTGGCCTTATCAGGCGGGAAGAAACCTCCAAAGTAGATCAAGACCATTCTGGACCAACTCTCAACAGCGCCAACTCAAGTTGAAGAATATAAGTTGTCAGTCGCCCGTGCTGGAGCAATTGTTGCTCTAGGCCGGGCTAAGGAGTGGCATTTAGAACTTGACCCGGTGGAAATAGCCACCGGTTGTCCGGAATTCAAGGATGATGGGTCTGCCTTCGGGGAACAAGACTTCAACAACTGCGTTAGGGAGATGTGACCCGTCACCTACAAACTGTTATAAATTTAAATCACTACACGCCTGCTTACGATGAGAACAATCAGAAGATTAAGCCGCCAGCCCATGATATTGTCAATCTCATCCCTCCTTGGCGTAAGCACATCTTCGCTCCTGACGTCGATCATTCTGTTATTCTCAATGATGAAGCCACTTTCAAAGCTTTAACCGGCATCGATTGGACAACGGCTGGTCTTCAGATGATCGACGAAGAAGAGCCGACATGGGATGACCCGGAATCGTCAACTCGTCAAGAAGAAAACTGATGACGACCCAGGTGGCCCTCAGGCCAAAGTATAAGAGTGCATCTTCAGAAAACTCGTGGCTCCAAACCTATGGGCATATGAAAGCCTTGTAATAGGCTAGTTTAAAACAATGATCCATTATGCCATGCCTTTGTGCATGTAAACTGTTGAAATGCGAGGTTTAATCTTTATGATGGGCTTGATCTGATCAGTCATACGAGCCAGAGCAACACTCTTACTTGTGTGCAAAACTCTGCATATCCTGCCAAAATAGGTTAAACATATGCCCTGACAACTTAACGTCAAAAAACAGGGCGGGTGACAACCCAAACATACATACCCGAAATTATTATAGAATAATCAAGGCCAGGCAAGTCAAAATATATTGACGTCTTAAAATCAAAATTTAGGGCGGGTTACCAAACCCTGAATATTCATATGACAATTGAAAACATACCTATAAATTTAGATCATACTGATGGCTTAAACGTCAATATTCAGTGCGGGTGACAACCCAAAGGCCTGTAATCGCATGACCTCAATTGCTCAAATCAAAGCACACTGGTGACTTAAAGTCCATAGCCAGGGCGGGTTACCAAACCCGAAATACTCAAACATGAGTCATACAACTGGAGCTTTATAGCCCGGACCAGGCGACTCAAAAATCTCAAAACCGAAACTTGAAAATATAAAAGCATCTGAAAATTCAAACAAAAAATATGCAAATCTCAAAAATAACTAGGCCAACTTTTAAGGCATAACCGAAAAAGTGGTTTATAAGCCTCATATTTGCTTTCAAGGCCGCAATAGCCATTTGGCGCTCAGGCCTCATGTTTGCTTTCAAGGCCGCAACAGCCGTTTGGCGCTCAGGCCTCATGTTTGCTTTTAAGGCTGCAGCAGCCGTTTGGCACTCAGGCCTCATGATTGCTTTCAAGGCCGCAACATTCGTGGTTTTACCTAGCTCACTGTAAGCCGGCTCTCACATGACACAAGCCGCTATTTTAACCTTACCGAGTTCAGGGTCTTTAAAAAGATTGACTTTTAAGAGTTCGGCGGCTCACCTGGTGGAGTAGCAAGTTGCAAACAGGTAGGAAAAACCTATAAAAGGTGGCATTCAAGCCGGTCAAGAGGGTATGAAAGCTAAACCCAGTGGTTTGAAGCCCCCAAGTGACCATATGATCAATCAATAAAGGCTCAGATACTCAGAAATGAAACGACAGAGGCCCCATAATTCAAGGATGCCGGCTTTGTTATATTGATCATAAAAAGTTATATACATTGATAAAAGTATGTACAAAGATAAGAGCCGGCGGCTCAAGTGTAGTAAGGCCGAAGATGTGCAATATTCCACGGACGACGGTTCTCCTCCTCCGACTTGCGGGAATCCTTATGCTCACGCACATCAATGAGGTAATACGACCCGTTATTCAGGGGCTTGCTTACCACAAAGGGTCCTCCCCAAGGTGGGGATAACTTGTGCATATCTGTTTGATCTTGGATGAGCCGGAGCACCAAGTCGCCTTCTTGAAACGCCCAGGTCTTAACTTTGCGGCTATGATAGCGACGCAGGTCTTGTTGATATATCGCCGAATGAGCCGCCGCCATGTCACGGTCCTCATCCAAAGCATTGAGTGCATTTTGACATGCTATTTCATTGTCAGCTTCAACATAAGCCGCCACACGAGTCGAGTCATGACGGATATCACTTGGAAGAACCATCTCTGCACCATAAATCATGAAGAAAGGCATATAGCCTGTTGACCTGTTGGGGGTGGTATTGGTACTCCAAAGTAATGAAGGTAACTCCTCAACCCAACAACCCGACGTTCGCTTCAAATGAACCATAAACCGAGGTTTTATGCCTCTCAAAATTTCCTCGTTAGCTCTCTCAGCTTGACCATTAGACTGCGGATGAGCCGCAGAAGAGACGTCAAGAAGAATATGTTCTCGTTGACAAAACTCCTTCATAGCACCCTTAGATAAATTAGTGCCATTATCAGCAATGATACTATGAGGGTAACCAAAATGGATGAACTTTTTAACAAACTGGACTACCATCGCCGCATCACACTTGCTGACCAGCTCTGCTTCAACCCACTAGGTAAATTTGTCAGCCGCCACCAAGAGGTGGGTTTTCTTATCTTTAGACCGCTTGAAAGGTCCAACCATATCAAGCCCCTAGACTGCAAACAGACAAGTAATTGGAATCATCCTCAACTCTTGAGCCGGAACATGAGCCCGTCGAGAAAACTTCTAGCAGCCATCACATTTAGTGACGATATCCTCTACATCAGCATGAGCCGTCAACCAATAGAACCCATGACAAAAAGCTTTGTCTACTTAAGATTTTGAGCCGGCGTGATGACCACAATCGCCTTCATGCAATATCTCCCGGACCTCTTCAGGAGAAAGACAATGCTGGAACACACCTATTACGCTGCATCGATGTAACTTGCCATTGACAATAGTCATAGACTTAGACCACCGGGTTATCTGCCTGGCCAAAGTTTCATCCTTAGGTAACTCGCACCGGGTAATATAAGCCAAGTAGGGAAGTGTCCAATCAGGAATTGCATGGAGAGCCGCCACCAACTGTGCCTTCGGGTCACGGATAGCAAGATCCTCCTCTGATGGTACCTTGACAGAAGCATTATGCAATACATCAAGAAACACATTAGGGGGTACCAGCTTACACTGGGATCCCAGTTGGCTCAAGGCATCAGTCGCCTCATTTTCCTTCGATCAAGGTGCTCCACCTGATAAACATTGAAATGACCAGCAATATTATCAACCGCCCGGCGATAAGCCGCCCTGAGTGGGTCTTTGGAATCACATGTACCTGAAACTTGCGGAGCCACAAGGTCTGAGTTGCCAAAACACCTGACCCGGCTCAAATACATCTCTTTGGCCATGCGAAGGTCGTGGAGTAAAGCCTCATATTCAGCCGCCTTATTAGTACAAGGAAACATTAGCCTCAAAACATAGCAAAACTTGTCACCTCTTGGGGAAGTCAATATGATTCCAGCCCCCGAGCCTTCTAGCTGTCTGGACCCATCAAAGTAAATTGTCCAATGCGTGTTATCAGGCTTCTCCTTAGGCGTCTGCAACTCCATCCAGTCATTGATGAAATCCACCAGAGCCTGAGATTTGATAGTTATTCTTGGCACATATTTCAGACCATGAGGTCCAAGTTTTATTGCCCACTTAGCAACCCGGCTTGTGGCCTCCCTGTTTTGAATGATGTCTGCTAAAGGGACAGAGCTGACCAAAGTAATAGGATGACCAAGAAAATAAAGCTTCAGCTTGTGACTCGCCATGAACACCCCATATACCAATTTCTGCCAATGTGGGTATCGTTGTTTGGACTCAATCAACACCTCACTGACGTAATATGCTGGCCTCTGGACTGGGTACTCCTTACCCATCTCCTTGCGCTCCACCACAATCGCCACAGTGACAACTTTACTATTAGCCACCACATACAGGAGCAAAGGTTCCTTCTCAACGGGAGTTCCAAGGACGGGAGGCTCAGCAAATTGCTTTTTGAGCTCCTCAAATGCCTTATCAGCAGGGTGACTCCAAACAAAATGTTATGTTTTCTTCATCATCTGGTATAAAGGAATCGCCTTCTCGCCCAGGCGGCTTATGAACCGGCTCAAGGCTGCAATACAACCTGCCAGGCGCTGGACGTCATTAACACACGCCGGCTTAGCCAATGAAGTAATAGCCTTAATTTTCTATGAGTTAGCTTCAATACCTCTCTCTGAGACTAGAAAACCCAAGAGCTTGTGTGTAGGTACACCAAAAACACACTTGGCCGGGTTAAGCATCATCTTATAGACCGGGAGTTTGTCAAAAGTCTCCCTTAGATCATCCAAGAGCGTCTCCTTTTTCTGGATTTAACCACAATATCATCCACATAAGCATTCACATTACTCCCAATTTGACTGTGAAGGCAATTCTGAACAGAACGTTGATAAGTCGCCTGGGCACTCTTGAGCCCAATAGGCATAGAAACATAGCAGAAAGCTCCAAAAGGTGTGATGAAAGCCGTCTTCTCCTGGTCTTTAACTGCCATTTTGATCTGATGATAACCAAAATAAGCATCAAGGAAACATAAGCTCTCACACCCCGCCGTAACATCAATAATCTGGTTAATGCGAGGGAGAGCAAATGGATCAGCCGGACAAGCCTTGTTAAGATCGGTGTAATCAACACACATACGCCAGGTGCCATTTTTGTTAAGTACCAACACCGGGTTAGCCAACCACTCAGGGTGAAAGACTTCGATGATGAACCCAGCTGCCAAGAGCTGGGCCACCTCTTCTCCAATAGCCTTACGCCGCTCTTCATTGAAACGATGAAGAAACTGCTTGACCGGCTTAAACTCGGGATCCACATTAAGAGTGTGGTCAGCGAATTCTCTCGGTACACCCGCATGTCAGAAGGCTTCCATGCAAACATGTCCCAGTTCTCATGGATGAACTCAATCAGCGCGCTTTCCTATTTAGGATCCATATTAGCCCCTATTGTGAACTGCTGAGATGAGTCACCAGGGACAAAGTCAACTTGCTTAGTATCATCAGCTGACTTAAACTTCAACAGAGAGTCTTGCTTTATAGTGGGCTTCTTCAAAGGGTTCATATCAGCCGGGTCAACATTATCCTTATAAAACTTAAGCTCCTCAGTAGCACAGGCTGATTTAGCATAGGCAGCATCTCCTTCTTCACATTCCAATGCAATTCTTCGGTCACCATGAACTGTAATCGTGCCCTTACGCCCTGACATTTTAAGCTGCAAATAACATAACAAGGTTGTGCCATAAACTTGGTGTAAGCCGGACATCCAAACAAGGCATAATAACGGCTTTTGATTTTAACCACTTCAAACCATAACGTCTTTGTTCTGTAATCATAGTAGTCGCCAAAAGCCACTTCCAAGGAAATTTTCCCCACTGGGTATGCCGACTTACTAGGGACCACGCCATGGAAAACTGTAGAGGACGGCTTAAGCTCCTTATCAGTTAAATTCATCCAGTGAAAAGTATCATAATAAAGGATATTGATACTACTGCCACTGTCCATGAGCACTTTAGTGAATTTATAACCCCCAACCTGAGGGGCTACCACCAATGCTAGTTGACCTGGATTGTCAACCCGGGGCAGGTGATCCTCTTGGCTCCATGTGATTGGCTACTCTGACCATCGCAAGTATTGAGGTACCGCTGGCTCAATTGCACTGACCGCACGCTTATGAACCTTCTGATCTCTCTTGCAAAGACTTGTTATGAAAACGTGATACTGGCCACCATTAAGATGCTTTGGATTTCTCTGGTATCCTGACTAATACTGCTGGTTACCCTGACCAGACTATTGGTTATGACTACCTTGATTGCCCTGTCCTTGATACCCAGAATTTGAGCCGCCGCCACCAAAGCCAGGCCCTTGAGAACTGGATCCTGACCTGCCTAGCGGCCCATTACTATTGCCGTTACCTAGATTATAATTCTGGTACTCTCGCATTATGAAACAATCCTTCCATGCATGAGTTGATGGCTGACCAGGCAGACTATGCTTTGGGCAAGGGTCATTAAGCATTGCCTCAATGTTAAATTTTGGTCCTCCAAATTGCGGCTTACCCTTACAACGCTGATTTTTATATCCAGTGTTTGTGTTAGCTACCGGATCTAACACGCCATCAGGTTGTCTGCGCTTACCACCATTACCCTAGTTGTGACCATTATGCCATGTCACGTTCTGCTGCTGACCCTTACCATTACCACTCTTCTTCCCCTTGTTAGACTTCTCATCATTGGATCCAGGGTCTTTGGTATTATCAGAGTCGGCATACTTAATGAGAGCCGCCATGAGCTCCCCCATGTCAATACAGTGATGCTTAAGCCACCCAAGCTTCTGCTTGAGGGGGGTAAAGTGACAATTCTTCTCCAGAATTAGAACAGCAGATCCTGCCGCAATGCTATCCGATGAGTGGATAATCGATGAGACTCGACGAACCCAATGGTGGGCCGACTCATCCTCCCGCTGCACGTAGTTGTCCAGGTCAATAATCGACAGAGGCTGCTTACACGTTCCCTTAAAGTTCTGAATAAACGCGCCCTCAAGTCAGCCAATGAATTGCCGGAATTGGCGGGTAATCCTTTCAACTAGGTACGAGCTAGTCCATCCAACATCATGGTGAAGTACTTGGCACACACAGCATCATTAACATCCAACATGTCCATAGCTAGTTCATAGCTTTCAATTCAAGCCTCGGGTGGAAGGTCAGCTGTGTAATTAGGCACCTTACGGGGAACCTTAAAATCTTTGGGCAGACGTTCATTGCATAGAGCCGGTACTAGAGACGGCACACCAACCGTCCTGAAAGTCGTCCCAGCCTCAACAGACGCCGAAGGGTTTACTGGAAACTGCTGATGAGCCCCTAGTTGAGCCGCCAATTCCACCTCATGACGGGCTCTAGCCTGATCCACCAGGCCCTGAGCATTGTTCACCCTATGATCATCTCGGGGAGGGTTAGGTCTGCGGGGTGGGTCATCATTATGAGGTGGGTTACGACGCCGCTCGTTGTTGGATACCGCCGGTGACTCAATGCGCCGGCTGTAGCTTTGACTTGTGCAGGGAGTTGAATGGACACGCTCACAATTGTATGAATAAGCCGCCCGCGGTACTACAGCCGTCTAAAGAAGCTCCACCACGTTTCGAGTCTCTATCACCGCTGGAGAGTCACCTTTGATCGGGTAGCTGCCAGCCATGTGGTTGCAGCTTTCATGTTATCCACCGGGTTAGAATAATGGCCAGAGGGTGTTGGAACCCATTGGGGAGGGGTCAGATCCCTACGGGGCGGGTCTGGCACATGAGGCTGAGCCACCGCTCCGGTTCCTGGCGCCTCAGCAGCATGGGTTACACCGGGCGGGTTACTCGTTCCTACCTCGGGTGTGTTAAACAGATTCCGTCCCTCGAACCGTGAATGTAGGCGGCTTTGGTGCCTCCTTCGAAGCACAGAATTGGACGCGTTCCGATCCAGACTCAGATGAAAAGCTTCTGGTCTTATCCGCTATGACTCGGCCTCCAACGAAGCCCGCTCTGTTGCCATCCTGGCATTCTCTGCATTAAGATCCTCTCGGGCCTTGGCCACCTCGTCTCGCACCTTTGCAACCTCTGCATTGTGCTGCGCTTGATTCGCCGGAGTTACCTTTTCTGCTATCATAGTTGCCAAAGCATACAAGAGCTCAGATAAGACTTGAGCTGGCGGCTGTACTGAACCGCTCACCCCGGCTGTCGCGACTGCAGTTGAACCAGATTTCATATCCACGGCTGTTGAGGAATTTAGCATTGGTTGTGTACCAGGTATAAAAGTAGCTGCCCTGCTCGGCGGCTCATAGAGATCCGGAATACTGACACCATCGGAATAGCCGCCAAGTCCGCCATCTTGAAGCTGATAGATTGACTCGGTCTCTCTAGTTGAGGACTCACGGCTGAATATATGGTCGTCTCTCCACCAGACACGGAGCCTTCCTCAAGATCCGCCCCATGAACAAAGCCCACTAAGACGTGCTTCCAGCCGGGCTGACCCCTGGCTGGTTGCGCGCATTGAGCCGTCTTGATGATGTCGGTGCAGGCGCACGGCTCAGGCTCTAACTCACCGATTTTGCCGATGAAGACGTGAATTCCGCCAAAGGGGACCCGGTACCCGTACTCGATTGAGTCGGCCTCGGGGCCCCAGCCAGCATCGTCGATGTAGATCTTGGCGTGATGACTCTTGGTCATCCGGCCCACTGCGTGCCCCTTGATCCCTGAGAAATCACCCTTCAAAACTCGAAACCACCATGCTCTGGCCCCACGGTGGGCGCCAACTATCGTGGTTTTGTCACGGCAGATGCCCTTGTGAAAGGACTTAGGTGTGGACCCATCGCAACATAGGTTAGCTCGAACGCGTTGAGTGGGACAAAGGACACATAAGTTTACCTAGGTTTGGCCCCTCACAACGAGGTAAAAGCCTACGTCCTGCTTCTAGTTGTATTGCTTAAGTTTCGATTATAAGGGAGCGATTACGCTTGACCTAGCTATCGGTCAATTTCCTGAGTTAACCCGCCGTCGGGACTGACATTTATATACACAGGTTGAGGTCCGGCGGCTTACAAGACTCCAGGTCGGGTCACATAACTTAACCGACCCTGATTCTAATTCCCTGGCCTTACAGAGCAAGTCATCATCGGTCGGCTCACACCTTCGGGTCTTGAGTCACCTCCGGGTCTTGGTCCTTTAATAAGCCTGCTTATAAGCCGTCGTCTTCATATTTTGTCTTCTTGGGCCTTCTTCATTTTAAGCCGCCAACGGTGTAACATGGCTCCTCCTGGGCGGGTCACACCTAGGGGTTATATCGCCAACACGAAGCCTGGAAAGGTGGAGGAAGAAGGGGAAGGGGAGGCCGAAGGCGAGGGCTCCTCCCATGACAGGAGCGAGGCGCATAGCATGGAGGAGGTTGCCAGGGATGACCTTGCTGGGGCTGAGCCTGCCGGGATCGAAGCCTTATATGTCGCGGTAGTAGAAGCCTAGGAAGGGGATGAGGCTGAGGCAGTGGAGCAGCCCAATGAGGAATGGCTCTCAGTGGGCCCAGAAAGCCCCCAAGCAAGCCTTGAATCAGCGCCCTCGTAAGCAGGCAGCCGACCGGGGTACAGTGGCCCGTGCTCCTGCGCCTGCCGTCAGGAAGGTAAAGAAGATTGCCTCCAAGAGTGACAAGCCGGAAGTGGAGCGCCATCATTCTTCTCGTCTCTCTCAGGCCAAGACCCCTCCCGCCAAGTGTCAGGCAGTCACGAGAGTCGACTCCAGCTCCCAATCAGACTCGAGCTCCTCGCGCGGCTCATCCTCGCTGGAGCCCCCTACGCCTCGGCAGGAATTGAAGTTACCGGGAAGCACTACCCCCCCAACTCTTAAGAGAAGCAGAGCACCCCCGCCACTTATGGAGTTCATGCTGAGCTCCATGCTCATGGATTCAGAGTAAGGCAGATGCTTTCCTTTTCATTTTGTGTCTTGCATATTTGTCGATTCGATCTTGTTTGCCGCCTTCGACAGGGAAGAAGAGGAGGAAAAAACCCACGTTCACCGGTCCAAACGGCTCAGTCAGGTGGAGCCGTCGGGGCCCTCAGAGGGCACGGGCTTGGCGTGAAGCAACACGGACGATCCAGCGCCAAGCCCCCAGCCCAGCCCCTGGCATGGAAGTATGGGATAGGTCTCCCCTGCCAAGGATGGCGCAGAGGAACACGTCTCATCTCCAGCCACAGAAGGGGAGGTTCTACATGAGGGGTCCACCCTTCCTGATACCCAAGCTGGGGGATCCCCGGCGAGGACCTCCATGGAAGGACCGGTCCAAGCCGATGCCAGGGCCACCGAGGAAGAGGGTGGTGGTAGCATCCCGGCAACTGATGCTGCCGGGGAAACCGAAGCCCTTCCACGGCAAACAACTACAAGTAACTTGCTTGCCTTTCCTGTCTTCTGTCACTTTTATCATTTTGTCCCAAGTCTCTGATCTTCCAAGTTTTCTGTGTTCTTATCATTGCTCGTTGTTCTTGTTCGTAGTTCCATCGGCCGAGGAGCCCAAGTTGCTGCAGGAGGTGGCCAGCATCAGAAAAGATGCTGTTGAGGAAGCCACTAGGATCGCTGCCGCGGAGGGGCAGGAACATGCTGCCGGGGACATCCAGGAGCCCCCGAAGGCAGCAGAGAAAACCCCCGACAGTACGCCAGGATTGGGGGTGGTGATTGAAGAGAAAATCCCCCTTCAGACCATGAGCACCCTTTCCTCGTTTGGTACTTCGGCTGGGACCCCGCAGCCATCTTCGAGCTAATTGGCGTTGGTGATTGCCCAATCCGGTCTCGGAGCCCCCGGTTCTTCAGCAACAGTGAGCGCAGAGCTTGATGAGGAGATCCAACGCGTCATGGCACTGTTGTCCCAGCTGATTGGAGAGGTCGACGACCCTGCCGACGCAGTCATGGACCTATCCTTCCTGGAGTCTATTGCAACAGGCATCAAGGAGATGCAAAACCGATACGGCTAAAAGTGGCACGCACTCAAGGAGCAGCGCAATTCCGCCAACAGCGGGGAACAGAAACTGAGGGACAAAGGTAGCGAGCTGCGTGAGTGGCATGGCAAGCAGTCCCAAGTTCTTCTGCGGCAATAGGAGATGATATCCATGGCGAGAGAGGATGTAACCGCCCGGGAGGCCCGTCTGTCGGAGCGCACTGCGCTTTTGGATGCCAGGGAGAAATGCATCTCTTCCCGGGAAGAGAACCTCAAGGCCACCCTTTGCAGCAAGAACGAGGAACTGGAGGCCCTTGTTCAGCAGCGCACCAAGGAGCTGGAGGACAAGCACAAGGCGGCCCTCGATGCGCTCTGCACCGACTCTGCCGCCCAATTAAAGAAGATTGTTGATGACCTTGCCGCTGCATCGACTACCAAAGCTGATTTTGACCAACAGGTGGCCGAACTGACAGAAATGCTTGCCGGGAGTGCCAAGGAAGCCGCGTCCCTGAAGGGGGAGGCACATAAAGCAGAGATCCTTTTGAAGGAGGTGCAGTCGTAGCTCTCCTCCAAGATCCAAGACCTTGAGACTGCCAATTGATAGAGGCGAGGGTGTCCCGATCTTTCGATGAGATGATAACTATCGATTTGGTGGAGACGACTTTGACGATCCGACTACAAACGTGCACGACGTTGCGCCTTATCAATCGCTAAACCAATCTCCTGAGGTTACTGACGATGCCGGAAGCACGATCAGCCTGACCACGAAGGTCTATTCCTGCAAGCAATCGAAGAACGAGCAAGAATATGATAATGCAATCTGAATATTGCGAATATATATGAAGTATTGATAGTGGTGGGAATCCGTAAGCGGTCTTGGTCTGGTCGTTGGACACAAACGAAGTACACGAAGTTGCAATGGCTAACTTTTAACTAAACAAATTCCAAGGAAAAAGCTACTAGATGGATCTACTTATATAGGAGCAAGGGGTGGCGGCCAAGGAGGTGGGAGGACGTCCCAAGGCAGCCTAAAACCAACCCTAGGTCGTACAAGGCTCATGGGCCCAAGTGGAGGTGACGCAACACCTTTGGACTTGTAGTTTGACTCGGATTCTGGTGCAACGTCAGATTGTTTCGACCATAACTCAATGCTCCGGACGAATTTAAAGGTGAATCCAATTGGGTTGGAAAGAGCACGAAATCTAGTTTCCAACAAAAAAGAATCACCCAATTCGGAGTCTGTATGAAAAAGTTGTTGGCGTTTTGAGTCAGGTATGTCTGTGCAGTCCGAATCTGAATCCAGAACGTGAGAGACTTGGACTCTATCTTCTCTTGGCCCAAAAGTGACATGAGAGGACTTTTTGAACAGAACCTAAACTTCTCCTTTTGCCTTATCTTCATATGTGGATTGTACAAATGTCCCATACACCTGCAATTAGACAAAACACAAAAGTGTGTGAAGTATTTTTGTTCTGGATAACATAAATAGATTATTGAATAGTTTGCACTAGAAATCACCTGACAAATATGCATGTATGCAATATTTTTGGTCGTATCCAAGGTAGTCATGTCCTCATCATCCTCCCCTTCTTGAAAACAAAGCCGTCCTCGGCGTTGCTTAATCTGAAATGTGGCTAACAAAAGAGACAAGGTGTACATGTTGTATATGTATATGTCATCCATTTTTACTTCCCGTGGATTTTGCACATATGACACATGTATACATGAGTAACTTTCATAGTTAATAAAATATAAAGCCAAAATATTATCACAAGAAGTAGAAGGCATGAAAGTATTGCAACTCAGTTTGCACATATAAGTGAAGCTCTTATTCATATGAAAAGATTGACAATATTCATCATTAAACCATCCCAACATTGATGAACCATCACCAAGATTAGAGGTCATATCAAAATGATTAAATATTGGCACAATTATTTTCAAACATATTTGATCCAAACCTGATTTATTCCCTGATTCACTTGATTCTTTTGCATCATAGTTAATTCAATGGGCTCACTCAAAATTGTTTGATCACATGGCAAAGTCAAATCATCAACATAGTCCTCTAAGGTAGCTGGTGTGATCAAAGTAGTGGGTAGCTCACCGCATGGTGCACTTAAATTGACAAGACATTCATCATACTCATGTGGAAGTGGAAGATTAGTACCTTTGTCATTACCTCTTATGATCAACTCAGATGAGGTAGGCACTCTCGGTGATGATGTGTCACATGGTGGAGGTGATGTAGTCCTCACAACAACGGATGTGGTTGTCATAGTATGCTTAGTAGTTGAAGGGACAACCGTATCAACTCTTGGAATGTGCATCTCGCGCTTGTTCTCCTTGTGCGCAACACGTCGTTTTATTTCCTGTTCAGCTTTGCAAGCAAGATGAAACAAATGGTCCATAGGATAACACTCTTCATGTATTAGTATCTCCTGAATGTCACGATTTAATCCTCCCCAAAATCTATCCATAAAATCTTCTTCACTTTCTTCTAAAGACAAACTAGATAAGATGCAGATTGGATCAAGCGAAGATGTGAACGACCTCAACTATGATTGTGACAATGAACTATGGGTAGCACATGGTGGAATTTGATGGATGGTGTGGTGGACAGCAGAAGGGATAACGATGCAGCGGCGACGTGACTAATGTGAACAGAACTCGAAACTCTAAACGAACTAGACCCTAAGACCAGCAACTCGACACGACGATGCAACCGATAATTCAATAATGCAAACAATGAATAGAAAATTGCAAAGGCTCAGACTGGCTTGGACAAAAGGATGAATAGATCTAACTTTTTTGTGGCTTTTTCTTGGACAATAGGTAAGAAAATAAATCTAATCTAGGGGAAACTGGAAATTCTCACCGAGCAACTTGAAAACTGATACCACTTGATAGAGGCAAAGGTGTCCCGATCTTTCGATGAGATGATAACTATCGATTTGGTGGAGACGACTTTGACGATCCGACTACAAACGTGCACGACGTTGCGCCTTATCAATCGCTAAACCAATCTCCTGAGGTTACTGACGATGCCGGAAGCACGATCAGCCTGACCACGAAGGTCTATTCCTGCAAGCAATCGAAGAACGAGCAAGAATATGATAATGCAATCTGAATATTGCGAATATATATGAAGCATTGATAGTGGTGGGAATCCGTAAGCGGTCTTGGTCTGGTCGTTGGACACAAACGAAGTACACGAAGTTGCAATGGCTAACTTTTAACTAAACAAATTCCAAGGAAAAAGCTACTAGATGGATCTACTTATATAGGAGCAAGGGGTGGCGGCCAAGGAGGTGGGAGGACGTCCCAAGGCAGCCTAAAACCAACCCTAGGTCGTACAAGGCTCATGGGCCCAAGTGGAGGTGATGCAACACCTTTGGACTTGTAGTTTGACTCGGATTCTGGTGCAACGTCAGATTGTTTCGACCATAACTCAATGCTCCGGACGAATTTAAAGGTGAATCCAATTGGGTTGGAAAGAGCACGAAATCTAGTTTCCAACAAAAAAAGAATCACCCAATTCGGAGTCCGTATGAAAAAGTTGTTGGCGTTTTGAGTCAGGTATGTCTGTGCAGTCCGAATCTGAATCCAGAACGTGAGAGACTTGGACTCTATCTTCTCTTGGCCCAAAAGTGACGTGAGAGGACTTTTTGAACAGAACCTAAACTTCTCCTTTTGCCTTATCTTCACATGTGGATTATACAAATGTCCCATACACCTGCAATTAGACAAAACACAAAAGTGTGTGAAGTATTTTTGTTCTGGATAACATAAATAGATTATTGAATAGTTTGCACTAGAAATCACCTGACAAATATGCATGTATGCAATATTTTTGGTCGTATCCAAGGTAGTCATGTCCTCATCATCCTCCCCTTCTTGAAAACAAAGCCGTCCTCGGCGTTGCTTAATCTGAAATGTGGCTAACAAAAGAGACAAGGTGGACATGTTGTATATGTATATGTCATCCATTTTTACTTCCCGTGGATTTTGCACATATGACACATGTATACATGAGTAACTTTCATAGTTAATAAAATATAAAGCCAAAATATTATCACAAGAAGTAGAAGGCATGAAAGTATTGCAACTCAGTTTGCACATATAAGTGAAGCTCTTATTCATATGAAAAGATTGACAATATTCATCATTAAACCATCCCAACATTGATGAACCATCACCAAGATTAGAGGTCATATCAAAATGATTTAACATTGGCACAATTATTTTCAAACATATTTGATCCAAATCTGATTTATTCCCTGATTCACTTGATTCTTTTGCATCGATAGTTAATTCAATGGGCTCACTCAAAATTGTTTGATCACATGGCAAAGTCAAATCATCAACATAGTCCTCTAAGGTAGCTGGTGTGATCAAAGTAGTGGGTAGCTCACCGCATGGTGCACTTAAATTGACAAGACATTCATCATACTCATGTGGAAGTGGAAGATTAGTACCTTTGTCATTACCTCTTATGATTAACTCAGATGAGGTAGGCACTCTCGGTGATGATGTGTCACATGGTGGAGGTGATGTAGTCCTCACAACAACGGATGTGGTTGTCATAGTATGCTTAGTAGTTGAAGGGACAACCGTATCAACTCTTGGAATGTGCATCTCGCGCTTGTTCTCCTTGTGCACAACACGTCGTTTTATTTCCTGTTCAGCTTTGCAAGCAAGATGAAACAAATGGTCCATAGGATAACACTCTTCATGTATTAGTATCTCCTGAATGTCACGATTTAATCCTCCCCAAAATCTATCCATAAAATCTTCTTCACTTTCTTCTAAAGAGGAATGCAGCAAGGTAGTTTGTAAAGTATCATAATATTTCATTACGGTGTCACTACCTTGTTTTAAATGTTGCAACTTTGTAATCATGTCACGAGTATAATAAGCGGGAACGAATGTATGTCGCATGGCAAGTTTCAAATCATCCCAAGTAGTAGGTATATCATTAGGGTGTAACCGACAATATTCACTCCACCAAACTACAGCATAACCAGTGAAAGAACCAACCGCAACCTTAACTTTTTTACGTACATCAAAATTATTGGAAGCAAATATATTATTTAGGTCAAACTCCCATTCAATATATAAAGCAGGTCTAAAACGGCCATTAAATGGTGGTATAGAAACATTAACCTGATCATGTGCATTTGGATGTTTGTGCACCTCTCGTGACGGTTGTGGTATTTGCATAGGTGATGGCACATCTCCCACGATCGACAAACCCCATGAATTGACTCTAGATCATGTCATGATTAGTAGAAACAAGAAACAAAATTCAAGAATAATGTTCCTATGAACTACTAGGATGTGGTGGTAAAGCGCTCACAGTAAAGCAAATATCAATATCTTACAAGTTCTTACCAAGCAGCAGGTGGTGACAGGCAACCAGCGGTGTCAAATAACTCCAAAGATTGAGTAAAGCGATTGCCAGGGGAACGTACGTATATACGGTGTAGAAATATGTGGAGCTGGGTTGGCTATATATGGTAGCAAAATATTAGCAATAATCAATTCAGAGATGCAATGTTGAATAAACGCTCAACGACGGTACTGTGCTGGTCCTAGGCTAGACCGGACTAGAGACGCGAGCCTAGAACACTAATGAGGTCACGGCGTAGCACAACTAGCATCAATGAAGGATACTAAGTAGCTCTGGACAGCAAGATATAAGTGAAGATCACAACGGCAGTAAAGATAATGATGAAAAACAACTGCCAAGCAGGATATACAACAACTCTCTCCAACTTTCCTCTTGAAAAGTTTGTGCCAATTTTCTGATAATTTTTTTCAAAGAATGCTACTAACTCAAGCTTTCCAATGCAAAAAGAATCACCCAATTCGGAGTCCGTATGAAAAAGTTGTTGGCGTTTTGAGTCAGGTATGTCTGTGCAGTCCGAATCTGAATCCAGAACGTGAGAGACTTGGACTCTATCTTCTCTTGGCCCAAAAGTGACGTGAGAGGACTTTTTGAACAGAACCTAAACTTCTCCTTTTGCCTTATCTTCATATGTGGATTGTACAAATGTCCCATACACCTGCAATTAGACAAAACACAAAAGTGTGTGAAGTATTTTTGTTCTGGATAACATAAATAGATTATTGAATAGTTTGCACTAGAAATCACCTGACAAATATGCATGTATGCAATATTTTTGGTCGTATCCAAGGTAGTCATGTCCTCATCACCAATGGCACCATCACTGACATGAAGGCAAGGCTCGGCACCTTGGAGAGCTCGATCGAGTCCGGCGGGGTTCGTGAGAAGCAGTTGATGAAGGACTTGGAAAACACAAGGAACCTCCGAAAGGTTGCAGACGACAAGTTGGTGAACCAAGTCCAGCAGTGCGACTTCTGGATCAAGAGCCTGGTCGATATCAACGAATGCCCCACTGCCCAGATCGCCGCAATGGGCATGGAGAGCCCAACCTTCTCAGTCAGCAGACATGAGGCCCCAAGCGTCAAGCTGGCGCTCTTCTTCGACAGACTGATCGAGGGACTGAAGAAACATGAAGAAGGAAGAGCTGCACATTTTGCAAGTAAGTCCCAAAAGCTTTCCCGCAATGCCTATCGCCATCCCGACCTCGACCTTGCTGATGGCTTCAGGAGGCTCCCGGCAGGTGCTGACATTTCTGCTGCCGAGGAGAAAGCAGGTGCTACTTCTTGAGCTTGCGTTGGTTTTTCCCTTGACGAGGAAAGGGTGATGCAGCAAAGTATAGTAAGTATTTTCCTCAGTTTGAGAACCAAGGTATCAATCCAGTAGGAGATAACGCACAAGTCACCGAATACCTGCACAAACAATCAAACAACTTGCACCCAACACGATAAAGGGGTTGTCAATCCCTTCACGGTTACTTGCAAACGTGAGATCTGATAGAGATACATAAACGATAAAGTAAATATTTTGGGTATTTTTGGTTTATAGATCGGAAAGTAAAAGATTGCAAAGAAAGTAAATAGGAAACTAATATTGTAGATCGGAAACTTATATGATGGAAAATAGAAACTTATATGGTGGAAAATAGACCCGGGGGCCATAGGTTTCACTAGAGGCTTCTCTCAAGATAGAAAATATTACAGTGGGTGAACAAATTACTGCCGAACAATTGACAGCTGAGCGCATAAGATGACAATATCTAAGGCAATGATCATGAATATAGGCATCACGTCCGTGTCAAGTAGACTGAAACGATTCTGCATCCACTACTATTACTCCACACATCGACTGCTATCCAGCATGCATCTAGAATATTAAGTTCTTAAAGAATGGAGTAACTGAAAGTGCAACTAATCCCTGGGTGGTTTTGGTAATTCTGAACAACATATAGCTCATTGAACTAATACTCTTTCAACATGATCATTTCAGGAAGTTTAATGATTGGCATGGCATGGACTAGAGATGTGGACCCCTCAAAAGTATCAAGGACACATATTGGCAAAAGCTCAAGACTCTACATTTTCATTTTAGTGATCCAAGATCACATTGAGTCCATAGGAAAAACCAATACTATTAAAAGGGGATGAGGTGTTGCTTAATGGCTTGCTTGCTCAAAATGCTTAGTGATATCCTCCAAAAGCCCTCAACCACTTTCTCAATTCCACATATGTCATAAACCTAAAGTCAAACTCGGCCCCACCGATTTGATCTATCCGGCGCCACCAAGTTCATTTGACATAGCCATAGCCAGAAACCCTAATTAGTTTGGTCTCATCGAGAGGGATCTCGGTCTCACCGAGATTGGATTGTAAACTCTGTTTCCCTTGGCAAAGTTTCGGTCTAACCGAAATGAGCGATCGGTCCCACCAAGTTCTCAATGCAAACTCTCTGTTTCCTTTTCGTAACGTTTCGGTCTCACCGAAATGAGCGATCGGTCCCACTGCGTTTGCCTGACCAACTCTCTGTTTGGCTATTACTGAAATCGGTCTCACTGAGTTCATGTGATCGGTCTCACCGAGACCAAGTTACGCCATAAGCCTAGCACATCGGTCCCACCGAGTTGATCATGTTGGTCCCACCGAAAATATGCATTAGCCCCCAAGTGCCAAGTATCATACTTGTATTATGCTTGGGTCTTTAACAATACTCACAATATTCTGTCCATGTTTATATCACAGGCTGAACTTTCTGAGAAAGACTCGCAGCTCAATAATCTAAAGGCCAATATAAAGACTCAACAATCTGAAACATCCAAGGCCAAGTCAGAATTGAAGAGTGCTTTAGAGAACATTGAGCAGCTCAAGCAAAACTTCAACACCGAAAAAGATGGCTGGGAAACTGAAAAGGCAGCTCTGTTGAAGAGAGCAGAAGAGGCTGAAGCCACGCTTAAGCCGGTGACTGAGGAATTATCCGGCTTAAAGAAACATATTGATATCATGACAGCAGCCATCTTTGGTAAGAACATGTCTCCCTTATATCTTAAGAATCATATTATGAACACTGCCGGCTTACCCATGACTTTTAAGATATAGGTTCATGGAACGCGAAGTTGGGCTCAGACATGCGTGTTCGGCTTAAGGCTGTCTACACTCTTGTCGAACAGCTATACACTAGTGCCCAACGAGCCATTGCCTCTACTCTGCACAGGAAAACGCCCTCCACACTTATCCAGGATACACTGAAACAGTTATCTGTGCTGCCAAAAAGAATTGAGGACTTAAAATGGGGAGCTGCTAGAGCCGGCGCTTTGACTGCCTTAAGCCGGGCAAAGGCATGGCAAGCTAATCTTGACCCAGAAGATTTGGCCATCGGCTGCCCCAGTGTAAAAGAAGACGGATCAGACTTCAGTGCTGGCGATTTTGCAGCAATAGCGAGGGCCATGCGTCCTTTAGCAAGCAAGCTGGCTGATGAAACCAGCCTATCCTCATACCAGGCGGCTTATGACGCTGACAACAAGAAAGGTAGTGCACCGGTTCACGAGCCAACAAATCTCATCCCGCTGATTCGTAAGCACACCTTTGCTCCTGATATTGATCCATCGAATCTCATTGACGATGAAGCTGTATTTAGAGCGTTGACATGTATCAACTTGGTTATGCCTGACTTCCAGCTAGTGGATAGCCCAGGAGCTGAAGATGAAGTGGAGGTGCGGGAAGACCCGGAGGCTTCAACCCACCATCAATCATAAGCTGATGTTTATTAAGCAGAAATACTTTGCTGTGTTGACGGCTCCAAAAACACTTATTCTCCTTGGGCCATCAGATGCCTTGTAATAGGCTAGTTTAAACTTTTGATCTGCCATGCCATCGTGCATGTTTTATTTGTCTGATACTGTTGATCCACCACTTGACAATATGCCGCTTACGCATATGATATCATTATGTAGGGCAGATTGTATTTCCTCGTTCTGTGATATTTGATCACACTGCCGGCTTATCATACCAGTGCAGTAAGGGTGACAACCCAAAAGATTGAGCACATAATGCCCTGTTTGTCATATACTGTCGGCTTAAAACGCCATATGCAGCAAGGGGTAATATCCCGAAACTCAGAACACAACGCTTCCAAGTATTTAATATCATCATATACTGGCGACTTATAGTCCAAAGCCAGGCCGGGTTATCGGAAACCACGGTTGTACTCAAATATGAGCCGCAAAGATTGAGGCTACATGGCCTGAATTACTTTAAACCATATGTCAATATGGTATAAAGATGAACCACAAAAATGTTCAAATAAAATAATAAATCAGAAAAAACAAGGCTTTCATAGGCGGCCAGGCCTAAAAATCAAGTGCTTTCAAGGGCCGCACAGCCACTGAGTTAAACCTTCATGCAAACCTTATAAGCCGGACCTCACATAACCAATCGTCGTTTTAACTTTGACAAGTTCAGGGTCTATATAATATTGAATTTTCAAAAGTACGGCGGGTTGTTCCAGGATTACCTGGGTGGAGTGGTAGACTTAAAAAGATAGGATAACCCGGGTTTTTAGGTGAATACACCTGGCTTCCAAGCCTGGCTTTTAAGCCTATTACAATGGTCATAAAAACTCTTGTCTGTTGAACAAAGAGCCCCCAAGTAACATTATATTCCAGGCATATAAGCCGGATCAACAATGGTAGTCATAGCTATGCTCGATGAGCAGGAAGCACCCAAGTGATATATTTCTGAGCTGTGCTCGCCGGGTACCTATGTTTGAGTTGTGCTGTGCAACAAACTCTCTTTGGTCCCTGTAACTCGACATCAAGCATTTAAGTGATCATATAAAGTAATAATAAATACTCAGTTTCTAAGAAATGAAATGTCAGAGGCCCGGAATTATCAGGGATGCCGGCTTTATTATATTGATTATAATATATACATTGTCAAAATATGTACATCAGGAGAGCTGGTGGCTCAGGTATAGTAAGGCCGAAGATGAGTAATATTCCATGTCCGGCGGGTCTCCTCCTCCGACGTGCGTGAGTCCTTGTGGTCTCAAACATCGATAAGGTAGTATGACCCATTTTTCAGATTTTGCTGACCACAAAGGGCCCTTCCCAAGGTGGGGATAGCTTGTCCATATCAGATTGATCCTGGATAAGCCAGAGCACCAAGTCACCTTCTTTAAAGGTTCTGGTTTTAACCCGGCAGCTGTGATAATGGCGCAGATCTTGTTGGTAAATCGCTGAACGAGCCGCCGCAAGGTCACGCTCCACATCTAACAGGTCAAGTGCATCCTGACGTGCTTTTTAATTGTCAGCTTCAACATAAGCTGCCACGCGGGGCGAGTTGTGACGGATGTCACTAGGGAGAACCGCCTCTTCTCCGTAAACCATGAAGAAAGGCGTGTAACCCGTAGATCTGTTGGCGGTAGTATTGATACTCCATAACACTAAGGGTAACTCCTCCACCCAACAACCCGGCGTCCTCTGCGAAGGAACCATAAGCCGAGGCTTGATGCCTCTTAGGATCTCTTGATTGGCTCATTCAGCTTGGCCATTGGACCGGGGGTGAGCCACTGAGGATACATCAAGTCGAATATGCTCTCGTTGACAAAATTCTTTCATAGCACCTTTGGATAGATTAGTGCCATTATCAGTTATAATGTTGTGGGGAAAACAAAAATGGAAAATCACCTTTTTGATGAATTGAACTGTCGTGGCCGCGTCACACTTACTAACCGGCTCTGCTTCAACCCACTTTGTAAACTTGTCAACTACCACCAGGAGGTGGGTATTTTTATCTTTGGACCTTTTGAAAGGCCCAACCTTATCAAGCCCCCAGACTGCAAATGGCTAAGCAATCGGAATCATCCTCAATTCTTGAGCCGGCACATGAGCTCGTCGTGAAAACTTCTGACAACCATCACATTTACTGACTAGATCCTCAACATCAGCGTGAGTCGTCAGCCAATAAAACCCATGACGGAAAGCCTTGGCTACGAGAGATTTAGAACCGGCATGATGACCACAATCTCCTTCATGAATCTCTCGTAGAATCTCATAGCCTTCTTCGGGAGAAACACAACGTTGAAACGCCCCTGTGACACTGCGATGATGCAACTCTCCATTGAGAATAGTCATTGACTTAGACCGCCGGGTTATCTGTCTGGCCAAAGTTTCATCCTCAGGCAACTCGCCCTGGGTCACATAAGCCAAATATGGAATTGTCCAATCAGGAATAGCATGAAGAGCTGCCACCAGTTGTGCTTCCGGGTCAGGAATAGCAAGATCCTCCTCTGTAGGCAATTTGACAGAAGGGTTATGCAGAATATCTAGGAAAGTGTTAGGTGGCACCAGCTTACGCTGAGACCCTAACTGGCTTAAAGCATCAGTTGCCTCATTTTTCCGGTGATCAACATGTTCAACTTGATAACCCTTGATGTGACCCGCAATAGCATCAACCTCTCAACGATAAGCCACCATGAGTGGATCCTTAGAATCCCAATTACCAGAAACTTGCTGAGCCACTAAATCTGAGTCACCAAAACACCTCACCCAGCGTAAGTTCATCTCCTTAGCCATCCGAAGACCATGGAGCAAGGCTTCATACTCAGCTGCATTGTTAGTACAAGGGAACATTAACCGGAGAACATAAGAAAATTTATCACCTCGCGGGGAAGTCAAGATGCCTCCAGCCCCCGAGCCATCCAATTGCCTGGACCCATCAAAGTGGATAGTCCAATATGTGTTATCCGGCTTCTCCTCAGGCATCTACAACTCTGTCAAATCATTGATAAAATCCACAAGTGCTTGAGACTTGATGGTTGTACAAGGCACATACTTTAAACCATGAGGTCCAAGCTCAATGGCCCATTTGGCTACCCAACTTGTGGCTTCCCTGTTTTGAATGATATCCCCTAAAGGGGCAGAACTAACCACAGTGATAGGATGACCTAGAAAATACTGCTTAAGCTTCCGGCTAGCCATGAAAACCCCATATACAAGCTTCTGCCAATGTGGATACCTCTGTTTGGACTCAATAAGCACTTCACTGATGTAGTAAAATGGCCGCTGAACCGCATGCTCCTTCCCTGACTCCTTCCTTTCCACCACAATGGCTACATTGACCGCTCGGCTATTGGCAACCACATATAACAATAAAGGCTCCTTATCAATGCGAGCAGCAAGAACCGGCGGCTCAATCAATTGTTTCTTGAAGGCCTCAAATGCCTGATCAGCAGCATCACTCCAGGCAAAGTGATCTGTCTTTTTCATCATCTGGTACAGAGGGATAGCCTTCTCACCCAACCGGCTTATGAACCGGCTTAAGGCCGCAATACGACCCGCCAAACGATGAACATCATTGATACACGCTGGCTTAGCCAGAGAGGTGACAGCCTTTATCTTCTCTGGGTTAGCTTCAATACCCCGTTCTAAAACCAAAAAACCCAAGAGCTTGCCTACTGGCACACCAAAAACGGATTTGGTCGGGTTAAGCATCATCTTATAAATCCGGAGATTTTCAAAGGTTTCCTTTAAATCAACTATCAAGGTTTCCTTCTTCCTGGATTTCACCACAATATCATCCACATAGGCATGAACATTGCACCCAATCTGATCATGAAGACAATTCTGCACACACCGCTGGTAAGTCGCCTGGGCACTCTTGAGTCCAAAAGGCACAGACACATAACAGAAGGCTCCAAAGGGAGTGATAAAGGCTGTCTTCTCCTAGTCCTTAACTGCCATCTTGATCTGATGATAACTAGAATAAGCATCCAAAAAACTCATACGCTCAGAACCCGCCGTAGCATCAATAATTTGATCAATACGGGGGAGAGCAAAAGGATCAGCCAGACAAACCTTGTTTAAGTCCGTATAATCCACACACATATGCCAGGTGCCATTTTTCTTAAGCACCAGCACCGAGTTAGCCAACCACTCAGGGTGAAAAACTTCAACAATGAACTCGGCCGCCAAGAACTGGGCTACCTCCTCACTGATAGCCTTGCGCCTCTCCTCATTAAAACAGTGAAGGAATTGTTTAACCGACTTAAACTTTGGATCAATATTGAGAGTGTGCTCAGAGAGTTCTGTCGATACACCTGGCATGTCTGAAGGCTTCCATGCAAAGATGTCCCGGTTCTCACGAATGAACCAGATGAGCGTACTTTCCTATTTTGGATCCAAATTAGCACTGATACTGAACTGCTTGGATGAGTCGCTAGGAACAAAGTCAACTAGCTTGGTGTCGTCTGCCGACTTAAATTTCAATGAAGGCTAATGCTCTGTGGTTGGCTTCTTCAAAGATGTCATATCCGCCAGGTCAACATTATCCTTGTAAAACTTCAACTCCTCTGTCGCACAAACAGACTCAGCATAAGCAACATCGCCTTCTTCACACTCCAAGGCTATCTTGCGACTCCCATGCACTATTATAGTGCCCTTGTGACCCGGCATCTTCATCTGCAAATAAACATAACAAGGCCTTGCCATGAACTTAGCATAAGCCGACCGCCCAAATAGAGCATGATAAGGGCTCTTGATTTTAACCACTTCAAAGGTCAATGTCTCAGATCTGGAATCATACTCATCTCCAAAAGCAACCCCCAGATATATTTTACCAACCGGATATGCCGACTTACCAGGCACCACACCGTGAAAAACAATGTTCGACGGCTTAAGATTTTTGTCAATCTATCCCATGCGACGGAAAGTTTCATAATAAAGGATATTAATGTTGTTGCCTCCATCCATGAGCACCTTCGTGAATTTGTATCCTCCAACCTGAGGTGCCACCACCAGCGCCAAGTGACCCAGATTATCAACCCGGGGCGGGTGATCCTCACGACTCCACACAATGGGCTGCTCATACTATCACAAGTAACGGGGAACTGCCGGCTCAATGGCGTTCACTGCCCTTTTATGGAGCTTCTGATCCCGCTTGCATAAACTTGTGGTGAAAACATGGTACTGCCCACTATTCAACTGCTTCGGGTTACTCTGATAACCTGATTGTTGCTGCTGATTCCCCTGATTGTTCTGTTGGTTGTAACCACCCTGATTACCTTGGCCATGAAAACCGGAGTTAGAACTGCCACCACCGTAACCCGGACCGTGAGAGCCGGAACCTGAGCCACCGCCCAACCCATGATTGTCTTGAAAAAGATTGGAATTTTTGTACTCCTTCATAATGAAGCAAACCTTCCAGAGGTGAGTGGACGGCCTTTCCCGTGTACCATGCCTCGGGCAGGGCTGATTCAGTTGCCGCTCGAGATCGAAACCTGCCCCCCCCCCAATCTGAGGAGCTGGCTTTCCTTGACGATGTTGTCCATTATTCTGCGTATTGGTGTTAGCCACAAAATCCAAATTATTATCAGCTTTGCGCTTATCGTTGCCTCCCTGACTCGCCGGGTTATGCTGCTGCCCTGTGGTGCTGCTACTCTTCTTTCCCTTTCCCGGCTTTTCATCAGACTCGGGGTCCTTGTTACTATCAGAGTCAGCATACTTAACCAGAGCCGCCATCAGCTCCCCCATGTCGCTGCAGTGGTGCTTGAGCCGCCCTAGCTTCTGCTTAAGGGGCATAAAATGGCAATTCTTCTCTAACATTAAGACTGCTGAGCCAACATTGATGCGATCCGACGAGTGCAGGATAGCTGAGACCCGACGCACCCAATGGGTTGTTGACTCGCCCTCTTCTTGGACACAGGCGTCCAAATCCACAATTGACATAGGCTGCTTGCACGTATCTTTAAAATTCTGGATGAACTGGCGTTTTAACTCGGCCCACGATCCAATGGAGTTGGTAGGCAGCGTTGCTAACATCCAGCAGCTCCATGGCCGTCCCATCTAACATCATAGTGAAATACTTAGCACACGCAGCGTTGCTAACATCCAGCAGCTCCATGGCCATCTCATAACTCTCAACCCATGCTTCAGGGGGTAAGTCAGCTGTGTAATTAGGCACCTTACGAGGACCCTTGAAATCCTTGGGTAAACGCGCATTACGCAAAGACGGTACTAAACACGGTACACCCAAGGTTCTAGATATCACGCCTCCCTCCACTGAGGCGGTCGGTTAAACCGGAGAATGCTGATGAGCCGCTTGCTGAGCCGCTAACTCAGCCTCCCGACGTGCTCTGCCATGATCCACCAAATCCCGAGCACCATCATGCGCCGGGTTATGTCCATGAGGCTGGTTACAGGATCTGTCACTGCTCGAAATGGCTGGTGAGTCAATGTGTCTACTATAACTCCGGCTCGGGCGAGGGGGTTGAGTGAATCCTCTCACGACTGTAAGAATAAGCCTCCTGCTGTACCAGTGCTGTCTGAAGGAGCTCTCTAGGTGTCCATGTTTCAATCGCGGCAGGAGACTCGCCTTCAACTGGAAGAGCCGCCAATCGCGTCGCCGCAGCGATCATATTATCCAAAGGGTTAGAATAATGGCCCGGTGGCGTCGGCACATACTATGGTGGGGTATTATTCAGATGGGGCGGATCTGTTGTGCGTGGCTGAACCGGCGCTCCACCCCCAGGTACCTCAACCATCCGGTTTACCACTGGCGGGTCACTGGTCCCTGCGCCAGGCGTGCTGAAGAGGTTCCTTGCCTCATAAACCGGAGGTAGACGACTCTGGTGCCTCCTCCTCATGACTTCGTTTGAGGCGTTCTGATCCAACGTGAGCCGGAAGGAATCTGCCTGAATTCATTGTGCCTGAACGTCCAGAGCAGCCCACTCCGCAGTCATCCTAGCGTTCTCAGCCGCCAGATCTTCCTTGGCTTGAGCTATCTCATCTCGCAGCTTTGCAACTTCCGCGTTATGCTAAGCTTGATTTGCCTGGTTAACCTCTGCTGTTAACAATGTTGTCAGAGTGTCCAACAAGTCAGACAAGACCTGAGCTGGCGGGCGCACAGGGCCTCCTGCCCCGGCCGCCATCGCTGTTGCTGACCTGGAAATCATTCCTGCGGCAGTCGTAGAATTTTGCCCCAGCTGTGTACCGGCCATGAAAATCGCGACCCGGTTCGGCGACTCATAGGGGTCCGGAATACTATCGCCATTGGAACAGCCTCCAAGCCGGCTGTCTTGCAGCTGATACATTGATTTAGTCTCGCATGTGGACGATTCACCATCGGAGTAGACGGCCGTCTCACCGCCTGATGAGGACATCAATACAATTATTACACCCACAGGCCCTGCTGCTATACATACTGGACCAATTACTAGAGCTCACGCACGCCAATTAAATTACCAGGTACTTTCGTTTCTTGCTAATGATTCTAATGTTCATGAGAATATGATGCTGCCTAAATTGGATACATTTGTTTTGCTTACAAATGAAGGGCCTAGCTTTGAGAAGGATGAACATTGGAGCAAGAACAAGCATGGAGATGATGGCATGCGCATGGGGAACAAGAACGGAGTTACAAGTGATGATTTCAGGACGTTGAAGCCACCATAATGCGTGCATGAAGCCTTGGACGAAATATACAAGATGCTACTTCATAACTTTCGTCCAGAGGCTATTCTAGGTGCTGCGTCACCTTATTATTGGGCCAGGCCCATGTAATTTCGAAATACATAAGTATAGGCTGTTTTTAGAGTCCGTATGTGTGGGGAAACAAGAGATAGGGTTGGTTTCGAACCCCTTCCTCAAGGGCCACGAAATTCCCCCCCTCTTCCTCCATATATACAGCCCTTAGGGCATCGTTTAGACTTTGGGGATTTGTTTAGTTAAAAGTTAGCCATTGCAACTTCGTGTACTTCGTTTGTGTCCAACGACCAGACCAAGACCGCTTACGGATCCCCACCACTATCAATACTTCATATATATTCGCAATATTCAGATTGCATTATCATATTCTTGCTCGTTCTTCGATTGCTTGCAGGAATAGACCTTCGTGGTCAGGCTGATCGTGCTTCCGGCATCGTCAGTAACCTCAGGAGATTGGTTTAGCGATTGATAAGGCGCAACATCGTGCACGTTTGTAGTCGGATCGTCAAAGTCGTCTCCACCAAATCGATAGTTATCATCTCATCGAAAGATCGGGACACCCTCGCCTCTATCAAGTGGTATCAGATTTCCAGGTTGCTCGGTGAGATTTTACAGTTTTTCGTAGTTTAGATCGAGTCTGTTCTTCATACCTACAGTCCACGAAAAAGCCACAAAAAAAAATTAGGGTTAGTTCATCATATCCGAACCAATCTGAGCCTTTGCATAATCTTTTTAGGGTTTTTGCTTTGTTGAATTTGCGGTTGCATCGTCGTGTCAAGTTGCTGGTCTTAGAGTCTAGTCTTTTAGAGTTTCGAGTTCTGGTCATAAGTTGTCACGCCGCCGCCGCACCATCATCATCGCCTTGCCATCTACCACCATTGCTTATCCGCCACCGCTTTGAATCCGTATCCATATACCACCACCGCTGCCATATACTACCGCCATATATCCACCACCAATCCGAGTTCTTTTCATAGTCGGTTTGTTTTAGAGATCCATATATTTTCCGTTTCGTGTTTACTCTTGTCTGGAGACCCCCGGGCAGTTTTTAGGCCAAAATTTCGGCAACCAAAAATATTTTTTCCCTATCCTATTTTTAGGCCCCGGGTAGTGTTTTGAGACACTCGCCATCATAGTGATTTTTTGTCGCACTTTTTCGTCGTCGCTGCCCTGATTTCCGAAAAAAAAAATAGTCAAAAAATTTTGTGCCCATCCTGTCAGTTTGACCTGGGAAGAGTTTTGAGACACTCGCCATTATAGTGATTTTTTCGCAAAAAAAAAAGGAGGAGCGCAAAAAAAAAAGAGCGCAAAAAAAAAGAGCGAAAAAAAAATTCCTGAGTGTGCTTTTCCCTTGTTTACGTGCAGCGCCGTGATTTTGTTAGTGTTCTAGGCTCGCGTCTCTAGCACGGTCTAGCCTAGGACCAGCACAGTACCGTCGTTGAGCGTTTATTCAACTTTGCATCTCTGAATTGATTATTGCTTACCATTTTGCTACCATATTATAAGCCTTCCCAGCTCCACATAAGTCTACATCGTGCGTTTGACTCTCCCTGGTAATCGCTATATCCAAGCTTTGAGAGTTTTTGACTACAACGGTTGCCGATCACCACCTGCTGCTGGGTAAGAACTGGTAAGAATTTGAGATTCGCTTGAAGGTTTTGTGACACACCACCATCACCACCACTTCTAGTAGTCTGCAGGATCATATTCTTTTGTGTTTCTATTGCTGCTAACCATGGCAGGTTCACAAGCCGATGAGACTGATTGGGCGAACATGACGAACAAGGAGTTGCATGATAAATTTCAGCAAATGATGAGTGGCCAGGTGGGAGATGTGCTAAACAGATTTGAAGAGGCTATGGAGAAGATAGTGGGATGTTGAGCGTTTTGTTGCTCGCTGCACTACATGTCAAAAAGCTAAGTCACGACTCAATCCTGATGGTTTATATATGCCTTTGCCTGTACCTAGTGTTCCTTGGGAGGATATATCTATGGACTTTGTTTTAGGTTTACCTCGAACAAAGAAGGGGAGGGATAGCATATTTGTTGTCGTGGATAGATTCTCGAAAATGGCACACTTTATACCATGTCATAAAAGCGATGATGCTGTTAATGTTGCTGATTTGTTCTTTCGTGAAATTATTCGCTTGCATGGTGTGCCAAATACTATTGTTTCAGATCGTGATACTAAATTTCTTAGCCACTTTTGGAGATGTTTATGGGCTAAGTTGGGGACCAAACTGCTTTTTAGTACTACTTGTCACCCCCAAACTGATGGACAAACTGAAGTAGTCAATAGAACATTGTCTACTATGCTTAGGGCTGTTTTGAAGAATAATAAGAAAATGTGGGAAGAATGCTTGCCTCATATTGAGTTTGCTTATAATCGTTCATTGCATTCTACTACTAAGATGTGCCCTTTTGAAATTGTGTATGGTTTCCTACCTCATGCACCTATTGATTTGTTGCCTCTTCCATCTTCGGAGAAGGTTAATTTTGATGCTAAACAACGTGCTGAATTGATCTTAAAAATGCATGAGTTAACTAAGGAAAACATTGAGCGTATGAATGCTAAATATAAACTTGCTGGAGATAAGGGTAGAAAACATGTTGTGTTTGCACCTGGAGATCTTGTTTGGTTACATTTGCGTAAGGATAGATTTCCTGATTTTGCGCAAATCAAAGCTAATGCCACGTGCTGATGGTCCTTTTAAGGTGTTAGAGAAAATAAATGATAATGCATATAAACTTGAGCTGCCTGCAGATTTTGGGGTTAGTCCCACTTTTAACATTGCAGATTTGAAGCCTTATTTGGGTGAGGAAGATGAGCTTCCGTCGAGGACGACTTCATTTCAAGAAGGGGAGGATGATGAGGACATCAATACCATTGTTACACCCACAGCCCCTGCTGCTATACATACTGGACCAATTACTAGAGCTCGCGCACGCCAATTAAATTACCAGGTACTTTCGTTTCTTGGTAATGATTCTAATGTTCATGAGAATATGATGCTGCCTAAATTGGATACATTTGTTTTGCTTACAAATGAAGGGCCTAGCTTTGAGAAGGATGAACATTGGAGCAAGAACAAGCATGGAGATGATGGCATGCGCATGGGGAACAAGAACGGAGTTACAAGTGATGATTTCAGGACGTTGAAGCAACCATAATGCGTGCATGAAGCCTTGGACGAAATATACAAGATGCTACTTCATAACTTTCGTCCAGAGGCTATTCTAGGTGCTGCGTCACCTTATTATTGGGCCAGGCCCATGTAATTTCGAAATACATAAGTATAGGCTGTTTTTAGAGTCCGTATGTGTGGGGAAACAAGAGATAGGGTTGGTTTCGGACCCCTTCCTCAAGGGCCACGAAATTCCCCCCCCCCTCTTCCTCCATATATACAGCCCTTAGGGCGTCGTTTAGACTTTGGGGTTTTGTTTAGATTAAAAGTTCGCCATAGCTGCAACTTCGCGTACTTCGTTTGTGTTCAGCGACCAGACAAAGGCGTCACAGAACCCCACCTTGATCAATAAAGCTTTCATCTTATATTCGCAATATCCAGATTGCAATCTCAGTTTCTTGCCTGTTCTTCGTTTGCTCGCAGGAAACAGACCCTCGTGGTCAGGTTGATCGTGCTCCGGCGTGGTCGATAACCTCTCGGAGTTGGTTTAGCGATTGCTAAGGCGCGACGTCCTCGCACGTTCGTAGTCGGATCGTCAAAGTCGACTTCCATCAAAGCGATATTCATCATCTCATCGAAAGACGGGACACCTTTGCCTCTATCAAGTGGTATCAGATTTCCAGGTTGTTCGGTGAGATTTTACAGTTTTTCGTAGTTTAGATCGAGTCTGTTCTTCATACCTACAGTCCACGAAAAAGCCACAAAAAAAAATTTAGGGTTAGTTCATCATATCCGAACCAATTTGACAGGGCACACAAGTGATATTATTTGTCGTCGTTGTAAGGGAAGAGGACATTTTGCGAGAGAATGCAAATCTCAGCGTGTCATGATTGCTACTGAGGATGGTGGGTATGAGTCCGCTAGTGACTATGATGAGGAGACTTTGGCTCTTATTACACGTGAAGAACATGGTGGAGATGATTCTGAAAATGAGACGCAATACATGGCTCCTGAAGACGCTGACAGGTATGAATGTTTAGTTGCTCAACGTGTTTTGAGTGTGCAGGTCACACAAGCAGAGCAAAATCAGAGGCATAATTTGTTCCATACAAAGGGAGTTGTGAAGGAACGTTCTGTTCGCGTCATCATAGATGGAGGGAGCTGTAACAACTTGGCTAGCATGGAGATGGTGGAGAAGCTATCTCTCACCACAAGACCACATCCACATCCTTACTACATCCAATGGTTCAACAACAGCGGCAAGGTTAAGGTAACACGTACTGTTCGTGTGCCTTTTAGTATCTCTACATATGCTGATTATGTTGATTGTGATGTGGTACCCATGCAAGCATGTTCCTTATTACTAGGTAGACCATGGCAATTTGATAAAAATTCTGTACACCATGGTAGAAACAATCAGTATACTCTTGTTCATAAGGATAAAAATATTACTTTGCTTCCTATGACTCCTGATTCCATTTTGAAAGATGACATTAATAGAGCTAATAAAGCAAAACAGGAGAAAAATAAGAGTGAAAATCAGATTGTGGCAAAGGAATTTGAGCAACAAATGAAACCTAATAATAAACCATCTAGTGTTCTTTCTGAAATTAAATTGAAAAGTGCATGTTTACTTGCCACAAAATCTGATATTGATGAACTAGATTTCAGCAAATCTGTTTGCTATGCTTTTGTGTGCAAAGAGGCATTATTTTCATTCGAGGACGTGCCTTCCTCTTTGCCCCCTGCTGTCACTAACATTTTGCAGGAGTTCGCTGACGTCTTCCCACAAGACGTGCCACCGGGATTACCACCTATTCGAGGGATTGAGCATCAAATTGACTTAATTCCCGGTGCATCGCTACCCAACCGTGCACCATACCGTACCAATCCAGAGGAGACGAAGGAGATTATGCGTCAAGTACAGGAGCTGCTCGACAAAGGTTATATACGCGAATCTCTTAGTCCTTGTGCTGTTCCTATTATACTCGTGCCTAAAAAGGATGGTACGTCGCGTATGTGTGTTGATTGTAGAGGCATTAATAATATTACTATTCGTTATTGTCATCCTATTCCTAGGCTCGATGATATGCTTGATGAATTGAGTGGCTCTACAATATTCTCCAAAGTTGATTTGCGTAGTGGATACCATCAAATTCGTATGAAATTGGGAGATGAATGGAAAACTGCATTTAAAACTAAGTTTGGTTTATATGAGTGGTTAGTCATGCCTTTTGGGTTAACTAATGCACCTAGTACTTTCATGAGACTAATGAACGAAGTTTTACGTGCTTTCATTGGACGATTTGTGGTAGTCTATTTTGATGATATACTGATTTATAGCAAATCTTTGGAAGAACATTTGGAACATTTACGTGCTGTTTTTATTGCTCTACGTGATGCACGTTTGTTTGGTAACCTTGGGAAGTGCACCTTTTGCACCGACCGAGTATCTTTTCTTGGCTATGTTGTTACTCCACAGGGAATTGAAGTTGATAAAGCCAAGATTGAAGCTATTGAGAGTTGGCCGCAGCCCAAAACGGTCGCACAAGTGCGGAGTTTTCTTGGACTCGCTGGTTTCTATAGGCGTTTTGTGAGAGATTTTAGCACCATTGCTGCACCTCTCAACGAGCTTACAAAGAAGGATGTGCCTTTTGTTTGGGGTACCGCACAGGAAGAAGCCTTCACGGTATTGAAAGATAAGTTGACACATGCTCCTTTACTCCAACTTCCTGATTTTAATAAGACTTTTGAGCTTGAATGTGATGCTAGTGGCATTGGATTAGGAGGTGTGTTATTACAAGATGGCAAACCTGTTGCATACTTTTCTGAAAAATTGAGTGGGCCTAGTCTGAATTATTCTACTTATGATAAAGAACTATATGCTCTTGTTCGGACTTTAGAAACATGGCAACATTATTTATGGCCCAAAGAATTTGTTATACATTCTGATCATGAATCTTTGAAACATATTAAAAGTCAAGCTAAACTGAATCATAGACATGCTAAATGGGTTGAATTCATTGAAACTTTCCCTTATGTCATTAAACACAAGAAGGGTAAAGAAAATGTTATTGCTGATGCATTGTCTCGTCGCTATACTATGCTTTCACAACTTGACTTCAAAATATTTGGTTTGGAGATCATCAAAGATCAATATGTGCATGATGCTGATTTTAAAGATGTATTGCAGAATTGTAAAGAAGGAAGAACCTGGAACAAGTTTGTCGTTAATGATGGATTTGTGTTCCGTGCTAACAAGCTATGCATTCCAGCTAGTTCTCTTCGTCTTTTGTTGTTGCAGGAGGCGCATGGAGGAGGATTAATGGGACACTTTGGCGTGAAGAAGACGGAGGACGTACTTGCTACACATTTCTTTTGGCCAAAGATGAGACGGGATGTTGAGCGTTTGGTTGCTCGCTGCACTACATGTCAAAAAGCTAAGTCACGACTCAATCCTCATGGTTTATATATGCCTTTGCCTGTACCTAGTGTTCCTTGGGAGGATATATCTATGGACTTTGTTTTAGGTTTACCTCGAACAAAGAAGGGGAGGGATAGCATATTTGTTGTCGTGGATAGATTCTCGAAAATGGCGCACTTTATACCATGTCATAAAAGCGATGATGCTGTTAATGTTGCTGATTTGTTCTTTCGTGAAATTATTCGCTTGCATGGTGTGCCAAATACTATTGTTTCAGATCGTGATACTAAATTTCTTAGCCACTTTTGGAGATGTTTATGGGCTAAGTTGGGGACTAAACTGCTTTTTAGTACTACTTGTCACCCCCAAACTGATGGACAAACTGAAGTAGTCAATAGAACATTGTCTACTATGCTTAGGGCTGTTTTGAAGAGTAATAAGAAAATGTGGGAAGACTGCTTGCCTCATATTGAGTTTGCTTATAATCGTTCATTGCATTCTACTACTAAGATGTGCCCTTTTGAAATTGTGTATGGTTTCCTACCTCGTGCACCTATTGATTTGTTGCCTCTTCCATCTTCGGAGAAGGTTAATTTTGATGCTAAACAACGTGCTGAATTGATCTTAAAAATGCATGAGTTAACTAAGGAAAACATTGAGCGTATGAATGCTAAATATAAACTTGCTGGAGATAAGGGTAGAAAACATGTTGTGTTTGCACCTGGAGATCTTGTTTGGTTACATTTGCGTAAGGATAGATTTCCTGATTTGCGCAAATCAAAGCTAATGCCACGTGCTGATGGTCCTTTTAAGGTGTTAGAGAAAATAAATGATAATGCATATAAACTTGAGCTGCCTGCAGATTTTGGGGTTAGTCCCACTTTTAATATTGCAGATTTAAAGCCTTATTTGGGTGAGGAAGATGAGCTTCCGTCGAGGACGACTTCATTTCAAGAAGGGGAGGATGATGAGGACATCAATACAATTATTACACCCACAGGCCCTGCTGCTATACATACTGGACCAATTACTAGAGCTCACGCACGCCAATTAAATTACCAGGTACTTTCGTTTCTTGCTAATGATTCTAATGTTCATGAGAATATGATGCTGCCTAAATTGGATACATTTGTTTTGCTTACAAATGAAGGGCCTAGCTTTGAGAAGGATGAACATTGGAGCAAGAACAAGCATGGAGATGATGGCATGCGCATGGGGAACAAGAACGGAGTTACAAGTGATGATTTTAGGACGTTGAAGCCACCATAATGCGTGCATGAAGCCTTGGACGAAATATACAAGATGCTACTTCATAACTTTCGTCCAGAGGCTATTCTAGGTGCTGCGTCACCTTATTATTGGGCCAGGCCCATGTAATTTCGAAATACATAAGTATAGGCTGTTTTTAGAGTCCGTATGTGTGGGGAAACAAGAGATAGGGTTGGTTTCGGACCCCTTCCTCAAGGGCCACGAAATTCCCCCCTCTTCCTCCATATATACAGCCCTTAGGGCGTCGTTTAGACTTTGGGGTTTTGTTTAGATTAAAAGTTCGCCATAGCTGCAACTTCGCGTACTTCGTTTGTGTTCAGCGACCAGACAAAGGCGTCACAGAACCCCACCTTGATCAATAAAGCTTTCATCTTATATTCGCAATATCCAGATTGCAATCTCAGTTTCTTGCCTGTTCTTCGTTTGCTCGCAGGAAACAGACCCTCGTGGTCAGGTTGATCGTGCTCCGGCGTGGTCGATAACCTCTCGGAGTTGGTTTAGCGATTGCTAAGGCGCGACGTCCTCGCACGTTCGTAGTCGGATCGTCAAAGTCGACTTCCATCAAAGCGATATTCATCATCTCATCGAAAGACGGGACACCTTTGCCTCTATCACCGCCAGACACAGATTCTTCAAATTCTGCCCGACGGACGAAGGCGCGCTTCGCGGCGGGTTGAACCCGGCCGGATCGTGCACGTTGAGCCGTCTCGATGATGACGGTGCAGATGTCCGGCTCAGGGCCCGGTTCGCCGATCTTGCCGATGAAGATGTGTATTCCGCCGAAGGGAACCCGGTACCCGTACTCGATTGAGACGGCCTCGGGACCCTTGCCTGCGTCGTTGATGTAGAGTTTGCCGCGACGACTCTTGGTCATCCGGCCCACAGAGTATCCCTTGATCCCTTCGAAGCTGCCCTGTAAGAACTCAAAACCACCGTGCAACAGCCCCACGGTGGGCGCCAACTATCGTGGAATTGTCACGGCAGATGTCCTAGCAAAAGGACTTAGTCGTGGAGCCATCGCAACTAGGTTAGCTTAAAGGGGTTAAACGGGACAAAGGACAGAGGGAGTTTATACTGGTTTGTCCCTTTGCGGTGAAGGTAAAGGCCTAATCCAGTTTGAGGTGGTATTGCTTGGGTTTCGATTACTAGGGAGCGAATACGCTTGACCTAGTTCTCGATCTGTGATCTCTTGCCCTAAACCGCTGCCGGGTCATCCCTTTACATATACAGGTTGACGCCCGGCGGCTCATGGAGTCCCGGCCAGCTTATACAACGTGTCCGGCTCGGTGACTAGCTACTCATGCCTTACAATACTAGTCATACATACATGGCGGTTTACACCTATGGGCCTTAAGTCACCTTTGGACTTCGGGCCCTTAGCAAGTCCCCTTCATGAACTGCCATCTTCAATATCTTCATGGGCTTCATCTTAATGAACCGCCATTGGTATAATCCGGCCCCTCCTGGGCGGGTCTTACCCAATATTTATATCACCGACAGCTCCCTACAAAAGAAGAGAAGAAACACCTAAAAGGAGAAGCAAAAGAGAAGAATCACCTCCAAGGGAGAGAAGGAGTAGAGATGATCATTATGAATGAAGAACCTCTCACAGAAGCAAGGATTCGGAAAGAAAGGACAAGACATCAAGGAGCTACACAAAACGAAGACATCAAGCTCATGTTGGTGAATGGGTATCCGACTCCTACTCCGGCCACCACTCCGAGAGAAGTTATCACTCTGTCTCTGAATATACTCAAGATGAAGGTGTTGCCGGTCTAGCACTTGTGTCAACCAGCTCCTATGACATTTTTGATTCACCAAATGAAGGAATTGGAAGATGCTTCATGGCTAAAGGCCCAAAGGTATCACACCCTGAGTATGTTGATTTCAATAGTGATAAAGATGATTTGCTAGGTGATGATGATTTACTTGCTGACAACTCTAGTGATGAAAACTATAACGAATTTGCTATTAAACATGCTAATCAAGATAAAACAAATGACAATGATTAGAAGGAAATTGAGCGTGTAACTAAAGAACTAAACACTCTTAAGTTAGCTCATGAAACTACCTTAGAAGATCATGGAGAGCTTTTAAACACTCATGAGAAGATACACTTTGAAAAGCTCAACCTAGAGCAAGAGCATGGGTTCTTAAAAGAAATCAATGATGATATTCGTAAGAAAAGTTCTTCTTACATTGCCAATCGTTTACTCTTGTCTACTTACATGCCACAAGTAAGATCTAGCAACAAGAATAAGAAAGATTCTTCATCTAGTAGTAACAATAATCGTGATAAATCCAATATTGTTGCTTCTAGTAGTTCTCTTGATTCCACTAATGATTCTCTTAGTCAAGTTACACTTGAGCAAGAAAATAGCTTATTGAAGGGAATTATAGAGAAAGGTGTTTACAAGAGCCTTGCCGGAAGTAAGCAATTTGAGGAAATTGTACGCAAGCAAGGAAGGCACCGGAACAATCAAGGTATTGGTTTTGAATGAAAGTTCAATGCCAATCGAGTTGAGTGGGAAGAAGATAAATACCCCAAGACAAAGTTTGTTCCTCAACAAGAGAAGTATGATCGTACTTCCTTCAAGGGGACAAAAGCTCAAGATGATCTTCCACCACAAGACCACAAGAAAAAATGCAAGGACAAGCTTCAACAGGAGATTGATGCATTGGAAGAAGCTCCTAAGGCCTTGGTCAAGTGGGTTCCCAAGACTACATCAAGTTCTACTTCATCAAGTATGACAACAACTCCAAGGATTCCCATCAAGGTGATGTTGTTCCCGAAGAAGAAGAACAAGAGAGTTCTTGAGGGTGACTCCGCCAACATATTTCACTCATATTTATTTTGGTTATGACAAGTGCAATCAACTTCCAAATCTTGCACTAGTTCAAGGAGTCACAAAACCTCTTGTTGGTAAGACAAGGGACAAGGTAACGTAATGCATTTATGGACATCATCTTGTGTGTACTTCACTCTATGTCTATGGATATCCTTGTTTGTTCCTTGTGGGACTAACCCATGTAGGTATTGAAAGTGCAACTCACTCCAACGCATTTCTCCAAATGATATACATCAACATTGAGCATCCACATCTTCAACATCTACATGAAGTCATCATCAACAAAACCCAAGGTTAGTTCATCCCTCTTAGGGGGGATATCACATCTAGGGGGAGCTTTACTCTAAAAATTGAGCTAAAGCAACTCTAATGGTGTGAACACAACAATGCTTTATGTAAAAGTGGTAACGCCACTTGTGCTTAAAAGATGAGTATGACCTACCATCAAATGTTCTCATTTGACTCCTCAGTCAATATACTCATATATAGATGACCTAGTCATCGCCAATTGCTTGATAGATGCTAGAATGTTCGTGCATGCTTTGCCACATATTTCATTGGCCATCTTATTGTGTGAGCATGTTGATTGCATTTGTTTCCCATTCGAGGATATCGATTTGTTGCTTTGATTGTTTGGCTCTTTTTCTTTTGCCAAATGGATGGACAAGAATGCCTAAGAACTTCCTCTAGCTATCTATGCTTTTCTCGTCGCAAACTCTATTCATGCTACATCACAAATTTTGATCAAGTCAGATTTGAACCCTCTGGGTAAGGAGCACTCGGAGCCACCGATTCGTCATAGAATTAAAATTCCAAAACCTCTCTTTGTATTTCGGTCTAACCGATTAATTACTTTTGGTCATACCGAGTTCATTGAGTTGATCTAGGTTTTCAATCTCGGTGCAACCGATCTGAGCAATTCGGTCACACCGAGTTGCAGTAACCACTTGCGATTCTGCATCTCGGTGCCACCGAGTCGCTCCACTCGGTAACACCGACAGGGGCAGGATATATATACCCACGGGTCAAATTTTGGAAATTCCTGCGAACCCCTTCGCCCGCACGTATCCTGCTCTGCCGACTTGGGTCTCCGGATTGTCTCCTCATCGCCAGTGACCTCCGCCGCCGGTCTCCGCCGCCATCAACGGGAATCTTCTTCGCCGTTGTCGCCGTAGCGAGTTCACAGCCGAGTTAGGGGATGAACTCGACCCCTATGTGCAATCTTTACCTCTGATTCCTGCACTTAGGTCAATGCCATGATTCCTGCCACGTATGAGATTACTCTATCCAGCAAAAACTTCCTTTAGATTAGTTTTTGATTCAAAAATTTAGGGTTAGGTTTCCGTCGAACTCATCTCGGACCGATCGAGTTGTAGAAATCGGTCTCACTGATTTGGCCTAGGCCATTGCACTTGTAATTTCCGGTCTGACCGAAACTTACGAATCAGTGTGACTGAGTTCAACTCTCAGTGAAACCCTAGCAATCTTGGAGTTACCGAACTATGTCTCGGTCTCACCGATTCCACTAGTTTGAACTCCAATGTTGCTTCGGTGTCACCGAGTTTAACAAATTGGTAGCTCCGAAATGCTTTCTGTAGAAAACTAAAACTATGTTTTTGGCTCAATTGTTTTGCAAAATCTTTGCACTTTGTGATGCTCATCCACTCTATCTCAACTACATCTATTCATATGGTCAGCTTTCAGTTTGCAGTGTCAGCTATGTCAGATCAAAGTGACAGCCAGAACAAGTCTGAGGAGCAAGTTAACTTGAGTGAGGGCACTAGTCCCTCTGGCAGCTATGATGAGGGTAGCAGAATCATCCCAAGCAACTTTCCCAAGGCAGAAACTAGGACAATGAAGAAGAGAAACTCAAATTCCGAGGATGAAGATTATGTTGCTATTGAGGAGGAGGTCAGCTCAAAGAAGAAAGTTGTCAAGAAAGAATTTGGCACAACAGCTTCAACTAAGCCTGGTTTGCACAAGAAGGTTCCTGCCAAGAGAGTGCCCATGACTAAGGCGAGAGCCTCAACTCTTGAAGCCTCCAAATCAATAGTTGGAGAGGCTGCTGTGAGGGCAAGAAAAAGAAGGAAAGGACAAGAGGGAGATGGTGCAAGCATGTTGATCCCTTGGCTGAATTTGAGAAGAGGAAGAAGAGGGTGCTGCACCAGCACCCAAAGTTCAGAAGCCGATGGGGGATGCCATCAAGTCTGGGGCTGCTCCATCAAAGCCCAAGACTGCCCCCAAAGCTACTGCTCAAGCATCTAAGGCTGCAACAAAGAGAAGCACCAGAAACATCCCTACTGCAGAAAAGAACAAGGCCCCAGTGCCTGAAATAGAGAAGAAGAGGAAGCCCAAGTGCTCAGGAAATTGAAGCCCAAGACCCTAGATCATGATGATACTCATCCAGTGGCTGAAAACATGAATATAAGGAAGGATGCAGGTCTTAGATTGTGGAGACAGTTAGATCCCTATGCCACAAGAAGAAGAACTGATGTAGACTACAGGTTCCACACAAAGGACCAACAGGACTTCTATGAGACTGTGCTCCTGGATAAGAAGCCCATAGTAAGTGACATGAGATGGGTTGATTGGTCATATGTTGATGACAATGAAGATCACTTTCCTGGAATTCATGAGAGCTTCCGAATGAATGGAGTTGATGCTTTTGTGGGTCAAAAATTGACCAAGTGGAATGACGAGCTTATCATGCAGTTTTATTCAACAGCTCACTTCTACCCAGATGGAAGAATTGCCTGGATGACTGAGGGTACTAGGTACCAGTATACTATTGCTGAGTGGTCCATGCTTATCAATGCCCCTGAAGAGCATGATGATGATAATGATGTGTATGCCAAGCCAAGTAAAGGACACAACTCCATGGCACATATGTACAAGGAGATTCCAGATGCAGCCTTGGAACATCACAGGTTTGGCTCTATCTATTATCTTCTGTCAGGATTGCCCACAATCAATACTATCCTCAGGAACACATTCTTGCCCAAGTCTGGACATGACAGGATGATAAGAGGGCATTCCATCAATTTGCTGCATATGTTTGATGTGCCAGAAAAGTTCAAAGTGATGACACTGATTGTAGAGACAATCAAGAGGACTGCTACTAATCAGAAGAGATCATGTGGTTATGCTCCACACATTAAGATGCTCATCAACTCCAAGATGGGCAAAGGCATATATCTGTTAGACAAAGAGCACCTTCCCTTGAGGCCTGATTTTGAGGACAACACAGTTGTCATGGATGCTACAGATCCTACTTCAGTAGAGGCTCAAGAGAAGAGAGCAAAAGCAAAAGCAGAGAAGGCAGCCAAGATGCCAAGTGTTGAAGAGGCATCCCAAGTTTTTCTCAAGTCAAAACAATATCAACTTAGATATCTTATTCAAGATATTTTGAGGATTGAGAAAGGATTGGCCACCATGACTCAGAATCAAGAGAGTCTTGAGAGAATTTTTGAGACAAAACTACATGACCTGGATGTCAAGGTGACAGAGATTCAGACTTCTGTGGAGAAGATCCAAGAAGAGCTTGAGGATAGGAGTGACAAGACCACCACTGATGCTTATCAAAGGGTGCCCAGAAGACAGAGGTCTGCAGCAGTGCAAGTGACAGACACTAGAGCTACAACTACAGCTCCTGCAGCCACAGCTTCAGTTGCCCCTCGAGTTGCAACTCCACCAGCTCCTACTACCTCTTCAGATGCATTTGTTGCAGGACTCCTCTTCACGCCACCTCCCGAAGATCAAGCTTAGAGAGCCGCATAGCACTAAGAATTTTCAAGCTTTTTGGTAACTTGTTGCCAAAGGGGAGAAAGTGTATAGATCATAGGCTTCGAGAGAGAGAGAGAGAGAGCTTTGCTTCTTTTTGCCTCTTTTGCTACTTATTTGCTACTTATTTGTTTGCTTGCTTGGATGATACTCTATGGTTGTGTGTGTGAGATACTTGTATGGTCATGTGTTTGATCATATCATACTTTAATGTTTGTGCTTGGATGACGATATTCTCTATCTCTCATGTATGATCATTCACTTTTTCTTGGTGATGAGTGTATATTTCATATTCTATAATTTTGAGCGCTCCACCAAGATGTATGTGACATGGAAGAGTAACCCATGATCCTAATCGATTGTGCATTTGCATTCAAAAGCAAATTTTAAATAATGCACAAATTTAGGGGGAGCTCTTGCTTATCACATACTTCTCAAAGCGACGAGGTATTTCATTCTTATTATCATTTGTCGAAGCTTTGATCTATATGTTGTCATCAATTACCAAAAGGGGGATGATGAGGACATCAATACAATTATTACACCCACAGTCCCTACTGCTATACATACTGGACCAATTACTAGAGCTCGCGCACGCCAATTAAATTACCAGGTACTTTCGTTTCTTGCTAATGATTCTAATGTTCATGAGAATATGATGCTGCCTAAATTGGATACATTTGTTTTGCTTACAAATGAAGGGCCTAGCTTTGAGAAGGATGAACATTGGAGCAAGAACAAGCATGGAGATGATGGCATGCGCATGGGGAACAAGAACGGAGTTACAAGTGATGATTTCAGGACGTTGAAGCCACCATAATGCGTGCATGAAGCCTTGGACGAAATATACAAGATGCTACTTCATAACTTTCGTCCAGAGGCTATTCTAGGTGCTGCGTCACCTTATTATTGGGCCAGGCCCATGTAATTTCGAAATACATAAGTATAGGCTGTTTTTAGAGTCCGTATGTGTGGGAAAACAAGAGATAGGGTTGGTTTCGGACCCCTTCCTCAAGGGCCACGAAGTTCCCCCCCCCTCTTCCTCCATATATACAGCCCTTAGGGCGTCGTTTAGACTTTGGGTTTTGTTTAGATTAAAAGTTCGCCATAGCTGCAACTTCGCGTACTTCGTTTGTGTTCAGCGACCAGACAAAGGCGTCACAGAACCCCACCTTGATCAATAAAGCTTTCATCTTATATTCGCAATATCCAGATTGCAATCTCAGTTTCTTGCCTGTTCTTCGTTTGCTCGCAGGAAACAGACCCTCGTGGTCAGGTTGATCGTGCTCCGGCGTGGTCGATAACCTCTCGGAGTTGGTTTAGCGATTGCTAAGGCGCGACGTCCTCGCACGTTCGTAGTCGGATCGTCAAAGTCGACTTCCATCAAAGCGATATTCATCATCTCATCGAAAGACGGGACACCTTTGCCTCTATCAAGTGGTACCGTCGTTGAGCGTTTATTCAACTTTGCATCTCTGAATTGATTATTGCTGACCATTTTGCTACCATATTATACGCCTTCCCAGCTCCACATAAGTCTACATCGTGCGTTTGACTCTCCCTGGTAATCGCTATATCCAAGCTTTGAGAGTTTTTGACTACAACGGTTGCCGATCACCACCTGCTGCTGGGTAAGAACTGGTAAGAATTTGAGATTCGCTTGAAGGTTTTGTGACACACCACCATCCCACCACTTCTAGTAGTCTGCAGGATCATATTCTTTTGTGTTTCTATTGCTGCTAACCATGGCAGGTTCACAAGCCGATGAGACTGATTGGGAGAACATGACGAACAAGGAGTTGCATGATAAATTTCAGCAAATGATGAGTGGCCAGGTGGGAGATGTGCTAAACAGATTTGAAGAGGCTATGGAGAAGATAGATGCCGTGGAGAAGTCGTTTGAGACAAAGCTGGATGACAAGTTTACTGAATTACTCAAGCGTCTTCCCCAACCACCACCGGCTGCACATGTCGCGCCTCTACAACAACAACAACCACATCTCCAACGCCGCCTTCCAAATCAAGTGGGACGGGCACAGCGCGTTCCAATTGAGATTGGTCAAAATTCGGGTGCTGTTGTCCCTACTGTTGATGCTTCTTTGGCTCCTGCTCCTGCGGCGGCTGAGGAGGATGACGATTATGCGGGCGATTATGAGGATGAGGTTGATCAAAATCAGAACTACGTGCAGCCACCAGCACCACCACCAGCAGGTCGACCTCAGGTATATATTCGCAACGGTAGGCCGGCACCACCACCTCAGGTACGAGATCATGACCATCTCCCTAAACTGAAATTGAATATTCCACCATTTGAGGGTAGATATGTTCCTGATATATATCTTACTTGGGAGTTAGAAACTGAACAACGATTTACATGTTTACAATATCCTGAGGAGAGACGTGTTCCTGCTGCTGTTTGTGCTTTCACTAGCTTTGCATGTGTTTGGTGGTCTGAACATTGTAGATTATATCCTGTTCCAGCTACTTGGGCTGCTTTGAAAACTGCTATGCGTACTCGTTGGGTTCCACCATATTATCAACGTGAATTACTTCAAAAATTGCAGCGTTTAAGAAAAGGAAAAAATTCTGTAGAAGAATATTATCAGGAATTACAAACTGGCATGATTAGATGTGGTATTGTTGAGGAGAATGAAGCTATGCTTGCACGTTTTATGGGTGGATTAAATAAAGAGATTCAGACCATTCTAGAGTATAAGGATTATAATAATATCACTCGTTTATTCCATCTTGCTTGTAAAGCTGAACGTGAAGTGCAGGATCGACAGCCATTGGCGCGAACTAACTTTTCTGCAGGTCGACCTTCATCATGGATACCGCGTGCATCTTCTACTTCCACTTCACCATCACCTCCATCAGGTGCCACCTCCAGCCGTGATACAAGAAAGCAGGCACAACCACCACTCTCTGCCAAGAGCACACCTGCCGGGCCTGTGCAGAGCTCTTCTTCTTCCATGGCATCGACAGGGCACACAAGTGATATTATTTGTCGTCGTTGTAAGGGAAGAGGACATTTTGCGAGAGAATGCAAATCTCAGCGTGTCATGATTGCTACTGAAGATGGTGGGTATGAGTCCGCTAGTGACTATGATGAGGAGACTTTGGCTCTTATTACACGTGAAGAACATGGTGGAGATGATTCTGAAAATGCGACGCAATACATGGCTCCTGAAGACGCTGACAGGTATGAATGTTTAGTTGCTCAACGTGTTTTGAGTGTGCAGGTCACACAAGCAGAGCAAAATCAGAGGCATAATTTGTTCCATACAAAGGGAGTTGTGAAGGAACGTTCTGTTCGCGTCATCATAGATGGAGGGAGCTGTAACAACTTGGCTAGCATGGAGATGGTGGAGAAGCTATCTCTCACCACAAGACCACATCCACATCCTTACTACATCCAATGGTTCAACAACAGCGGCAAGGTTAAGGTAACACGTACTGTTCGTGTGCATTTTAGTATCTCTACATATGCTGATTATGTTGATTGTGATGTGGTACCCATGCAAGCATGTTCCTTATTACTAGGTAGACCATGGCAATTTGATAAAAATTCTGTACACCATGGTAGAAACAATCAGTATACTCTTGTTCATAAGGATAAAAATATTACTCTGCTTCCTATGACTCCTGATTCCATTTTGAAAGATGACATTAATAGAGCTAATAAAGCAAAACAGGAGAAAAATAAGAGTGAAAATCAGATTGTGGCAAATGAATTTGCGCAACAAATGAAACCTAATAATAAACCATGATAGAGGCAAAGGTGTCCCGATCTTTCGATGAGATGATAACTATCGATTTGGTGGAGATGACTTTGACGATCCGACTACAAACGTGCACGACGTTGCGCCTTATCAATCGCTAAACCAATCTCCTGAGGTTACTGACGATGCCGGAAGCACGATCAGCCTGACCACGAAGGTCTATTCCTGAAAGCAATCGAAGAACGAGCAAGAATATGATAATGCAATCTGAATATTGCGAATATATATGAAGCATTGATAGTGGTGGGAATCCGTAAGCGGTCTTGGTCTGGTCGTTGGACACAAACGAAGTACACGAAGTTGCAATGGCTAACTTTTAACTAAACAAATTCCAAGGAAAAAGCTACTAGATGGATCTACTTATATAGGAGCAAGGGGTGGCGGCCAAGGAGGTGGGAGGACGTCCCAAGGCAGCCTAAAACCAACCCTAGGTCGTACAAGGCTCATGGGCCCAAGTGGAGGTGATGCAACACCTTTGGACTTGTAGTTTGACTCGGATTCTGGTGCAACGTCAGATTGTTTCGACCATAACTCAATGCTCCGGACGAATTTAAAGGTGAATCCAATTGGGTTGGAAAGAGCACGAAATCTAGTTTCCAACAAAAAAATAATCACCCAATTCGGAGTCCGTATGAAAAAGTTGTTGGCGTTTTGAGTCAGGTATGTCTGTGCAGTCCGAATCTGAATCCAGAACGTGAGAGACTTGGACTCTATCTTCTCTTGGCCCAAAAGTGACGTGAGAGGACTTTTTGAACAGAACCTAAACTTCTCCTTTTGCCTTATCTTCATATGTGGATTGTACAAATGTCCCATACACCTGCAATTAGACAAAACACAAAAGTGTGTGAAGTATTTTTGTTCTGGATAACATAAATAGATTATTAAATAGTTTGCACTAGAAATCACCTGACAAATATGCATGTATGCAATATTTTTGGTCGTATCCAAGGTAGTCATGTCCTCATCATCCTCCCCTTCTTGAAAACAAAGCCGTCCTCGGCGTTGCTTAATCTGAAATGTGGCTAACAAAAGAGACAAGGTGTGCATGTTGTATATGTATATGTCATCCATTTTTACTTCCCGTGGATTTTGCACATATGACACATGTATACATGAGTAACTTTCATAGTTAATAAAATATAAAGCCAAAATATTATCACAAAAGTAGAAGGCATGAAAGTATTGCAACTCAGTTTGCACATATAAGTGAAGCTCTTATTCATATGAAAAGATGGACAATATTCATCATTAAACCATCCCAACATTGATGAACCATCACCAAGATTAGAGGTCATATCAAAATGATTAAACATTGGCACAATTATTTTCAAACATATTTGATCCAAATCTGATTTATTCCCTGATTCACTTGATTCTTTTGCATCGATAGTTAATTCAATGGGCTCACTCAAAATTGTTTGATCACATGGCAAAGTCAAATCATCAACATAGTCCTCTAAGGTAGCTGGTGTGATCAAAGTAGTGGGTAGCTCACCGCATGGTGCACTTAAATTGACAAGACATTCATCATACTCATGTGGAAGTGGAAGATTAGTATCTTTGTCATTACCTCTTATGATCAACTCAGATGATGTAGGCACTCTCGGTGATGATGTGTCACATGGTGGAGGTGATGTAGTCCTCACAACAACGGATGTGGTTGTCATAGTATGCTTAGTAGTTGACGGGACAACCGTATCAACTCTTGGAATGTGCATCTCGCGCTTGTTCTCCTTGTGCGCAACACGTCGTTTTATTTCCTGTTCAGCTTTGCAAGCAAGATGAAACAAATGGTCCATAGGATAACACTCTTCATGAATTAGTATCTCCTGAATGTCACGATTTAATCCTCCCCAAAATCTATCCATAAAATCTTTTTCACTTTCTTCTAAAGAGGAATGCAGCAAGGTAGTTTGTAAAGTATCATAATATTTCGTTACGGTGTCACTACCTTGTTTTAAATGTTGCAACTTTGTAATCATGTCACGAGTATAAATAAGCGGGAACGAATGTATGTCGCATGGCAAGTTTCAAATCATCCCAAGTAGTAGGTATATCATTAGGGTGTAACCGACAATATTCACTCCACCAAACTACAGCATAACCAGTGAAAGAACCAACCGCAACCTTAACTTTTTTACGTACATCAAAATTATTGGAAGCAAATATATTATTTAGGTCAAACTCCCATTCAATATATAAAGCAGGTCTAAAACGGCCATTAAATGGTGGTATAGAAACATTAACCTGATCATGTGCATTTGGATGTTTGTGCACCTCTCGTGACGGTTGTGGTATTTGCATAGGTGATGGCACATCTCCCACGATCGACAAACCCCATGAATTGACTCTAGATCCTGTCATGATTAGTAGAAACAAGAAACAAAATTCAAGAATAATGTTCCTATGAACTACTAGGATGTGGTGGTAAAGCGCTCACAGTAAAGCAAATATCAATATCTTACAAGTTCTTACCAAGCAGCAGGTGGTGACAGGCAACCAGCGGTGTCAAATAACTCCAAAGATTGAGTAAAGCGATTGCCAGGGGAACGTACGTATACACGATGTAGAAATATGTGGAGCTGGGTTGGCTATATATGGTAGCAAAATATTAGCAATAATCAATTCAGAGATGCAATGTTGAATAAACGCTCAACGACGGTACTGTGCTGGTCCTAGGCTAGACCGGACTAGAGACGCGAGCCTAGAACACTAATGAGGTCACGGCGTAGCACAACTAGCATCAATGAAGGATAATAAGTAGCTCTGGACAGCAAGATATAAGTGAAGATCACAACGGCAGTAAAGATAATGATGAAAAACAACTGCCAAGCAGGATATACAACAACTCTCTCCAACTTTCCTCTTGAAAAGTTTGTGCCAATTTTCTGATAATTTTTTTCAAAGAATGCTACTAACTCAAGCTTTCCAATGCAAAAAGAATCACTCAATTCCGAGTTGATATGAGGAGTGAAAGAATTCTGAAACTGGCTTGAAAAACTGGAATAAGCTGTGTCCGCGAACTTCGGAGGGCAAAAAGACCTATTTAGAACACGATTTTGAGGTGTCAAATATTGAACTAGTCTCTGTAACTATTTAGATGCGGCTCGTCGCTAGCTTTCATTTGAGTACTCGCGGAGTCAAAACGGACTTCGTATGAGGAAGGTATGCCTGTTTTACTAAACAGTGCACAAAACAGATTCCAATCCGAATTCAACTACGAGATTGAGTCTAGATAGATCCGAATTTTGTTTTTTTTTCTTCTCTCTTTTTTTTCTCACACTTTTTTTCTTCTCTTTTTTTTCTGACTTCTTTTTCTTTTTTTCTCTTTTTTTTCTCTGTCTTTTTTTTCTCTCCCTCTTTCCAAGACAAACTAGATAAGATGCAGATTGGATCAAGCGAAGATGTGAACGACCTCAACTATGATTGTGACAATGAACTATGGGTAGCACATGGTGGAATTTGATGGATGGTGTGGTGGACAGCAGAAGGGATAACGATGCAGCGGCGACGTGACTAATGTGAACAGAACTCGAAACTCTAAACGAACTAGACCCTAAGACCAGCAACTCGACACGACGATGCAACCGATAATTCAATAATGCAAACAATGAATAGAAAATTGCAAAGGCTCAGACTGGCTTGGACAAAAGGATGAATAGATCTAACTTTTTTGTGGCTTTTTCTTGGACAATAGGTAAGAAAATAAATCTAATCTAGGGGAAACTGGAAATTCTCACCGAGCAACCTGAAAACTGATACCACTTGATAGAGGCAAAGGTGTCCCGTCTTTCGATGAGATGATGAATATCGCTTTGATGGAAGTCGACTTTGACGATCCGACTACGAACGTGCGAGGACGTCGCGCCTTAGCAATCGCTAAACCAACTCCGAGAGGTTATCGACCACGCCGGAGCACGATCAACCTGACCACGAGGGTCTGTTTCCTGCGAGCAAACGAAGAACAGGCAAGAAACTGAGATTGCAATCTGGATATTGCGAATATAAGATGAAAGCTTTATTGATCAAGGTGGGGTTCTGTGACGCCTTTGTCTGGTCGCTGAACACAAACGAAGTACGCGAAGTTGCAGCTATGGCGAACTTTTAATCTAAACAAAACCCAAAGTCTAAACGACGCCCTAAGGGCTGTATATATGGAGGAAGAGGGGGGGGGAACTTCGTGGCCCTTGAGGAAGGGGTCCGAAACCAACCCTATCTCTTGTTTTCCCACACATACGGACTCTAAAAACAGCCTATACTTATGTATTTCGAAATTACATGGGCCTGGCCCAATAATAAGGTGACGCAGCACCTAGAATAGCCTCTGGACGAAAGTTATGAAGTAGCATCTTGTATATTTCGTCCAAGGCTTCATGCACGCATTATGGTGGCTTCAACGTCCTGAAATCATCACTTGTAACTCCGTTCTTGTTCCCCATGCGCATGCCATCATCTCCATGCTTGTTCTTGCTCCAATGTTCATCCTTCTCAAAGCTAGGCCCTTCATTTGTAAGCAAAACAAATGTATCCAATTTAGGCAGCATCATATTCTCATGAACATTAGAATCATTAGCAAGAAACGAAAGTACCTGGTAATTTAATTGGCGTGCGCGAGCTCTAGTAATTGGTCCAGTATGTATAGCAGTAGGGACTGTGGGTGTAATAATTGTATTGATGTCCTCATCAGGAGGCGCATGGCGGAGGATTAATGGGACACTTTGGCGTGAAGAAGACAGAGGACGTACTTGCTACACATTTCTTTTGGCCAAAGATGAGACGGGATGTTGAGCGTTTTGTTGCTCGCTGCACTACATGTCAAAAAGCTAAGTCACGACTCAATCCTCATGGTTTATATATGCCTTTGCCTGTACCTAGTGTTCCTTGGGAGGATATATCTATGGACTTTGTTTTAGGTTTACCTCGAACAAAGAAGGGGAGGGATAGCATATTTGTTGTCGTGGATAGATTCTCGAAAATGGCACACTTTATACCATGTCATAAAAGCGATGATGCTGTTAATGTTGCTGATTTGTTCTTTCGTGAAATTATTCGCTTGCATGGTGTGCCAAATACTATTGTTTCCGATCGTGATACTAAATTTCTTAGCCACTTTTGGAGATGTTTATGGGCTAAGTTGGGGACTAAACTGCTTTTTAGTACTACTTGTCACCCCCAAACTGATGGACAAACTGAAGTAGTCAATAGAACATTGTCTACTATGCTTAGGGCTGTTTTGAAGAATAATAAGAAAATGTGGGAAGAATGCTTGCCTCATATTGAGTTTGCTTATAATCGTTCATTGCATTCTACTACTAAGATGTGCCCCTTTGAAATTGTGTATGGTTTCCTACCTCGTGCACCTATTGATTTGTTGCCTCTTCCATCTTCGGAGAAGGTTAATTTTGATGCTAAACAACGTGCTGAATTGATCTTAAAAATGCATGAGTTAACTAAGGAAAACATTGAGCGTATGAATGCTAAATATAAACTTGCTGGAGATAAGGGTAGAAAACATGTTGTGTTTGCACCTGGAGATCTTGTTTGGTTACATTTGCGTAAGGATAGATTTCCTGATTTGCGCAAATCAAAGCTAATGCCACGTGCTGATGGTCCTTTTAAGGTGTTAGAGAAAATAAATGATAATGCATATAAACTTGAGCTGCCTGCAGATTTTGGGGTTAGTCCCACTTTTAATATTGCAGATTTGAAGCCTTATTTGGGTGAGGAAGATGAGCTTCCGTCGAGGACGACTTCATTTCAAGAAGGGGAGGATGATGAGGACATCAATACAATTATTACACCCACAGTCCCTACTGCTATACATACTGGACCAATTACTAGAGCTCGCGCACGCCAATTAAATTACCAGGTACTTTCGTTTCTTGCTAATGATTCTAATGTTCATGAGAATATGATGCTGCCTAAATTGGATACATTTGTTTTGCTTACAAATGAAGGGCCTAGCTTTGAGAAGGATGAACATTGGAGCAAGAACAAGCATGGAGATGATGGCATGCGCATGGGGAACAAGAACGGAGTTACAAGTGATGATTTCAGGACGTTGAAGCCACCATAATGCGTGCATGAAGCCTTGGACGAAATATACAAGATGCTACTTCATAACTTTCGTCCAGAGGCTATTCTAGGTGCTGCGTCACCTTATTATTGGGCCAGGCCCATGTAATTTCGAAATACATAAGTATAGGCTGTTTTTAGAGTCCGTATGTGTGGGAAAACAAGAGATAGGGTTGGTTTCGGACCCCTTCCTCAAGGGCCACGAAGTTCCCCCCCCCTCTTCCTCCATATATACAGCCCTTAGGGCGTCGTTTAGACTTTGGGTTTTGTTTAGATTAAAAGTTCGCCATAGCTGCAACTTCGCGTACTTCGTTTGTGTTCAGCGACCAGACAAAGGCGTCACAGAACCCCACCTTGATCAATAAAGCTTTCATCTTATATTCGCAATATCCAGATTGCAATCTCAGTTTCTTGCCTGTTCTTCGTTTGCTCGCAGGAAACAGACCCTCGTGGTCAGGTTGATCGTGCTCCGGCGTGGTCGATAACCTCTCGGAGTTGGTTTAGCGATTGCTAAGGCGCGACGTCCTCGCACGTTCGTAGTCGGATCGTCAAAGTCGACTTCCATCAAAGCGATATTCATCATCTCATCGAAAGACGGGACACCTTTGCCTCTATCAGGGGAGATTGAAAGTGCAACAAATCCCTGGGTGGTTTTGGTAATTCTTAGCAACATATAGCTCACTGAACTAATACTCTTTCAAGATGATCATTTCAGAGAGTGCAATGATTGGCATGGCATGGACTAGAGATGTGAACGCCTCAAAAGTATCAACGACACATATTGGCAAAAGCTGAAGACTCTACATTTTCATTTTAGTGATCCAAGATCACATTGAGTCCATAGATAAAGCCAATACTATTAAAAGGGGATGAGGTGTTGCTTAGTGGCTTGCTTGCTCAAAATGCTTAGTGATATGCTCCAAAAGCCCTCAACCACTTTCTCAATTCCACATATGTCCTAAACCTAAAGTCAAACTCGGTCCCACCGATATGATCTATACGGCGCCACCGAGTTCATTTGACATAGCCATAGCCAGAAACACTAATCAGTTCGGTCTCACCGAGATGGGATTGCAAACTCTCTATTTCCCTTCGTAACGTTTTGGTCTAACGGAAATGAGCGATCGGTCCCACTGATTTCGCAATGCAAACTCTCTATTTCCTTTTCGTAACGTTTCAGTCTCACCGAAATGAGCAATCGGTCCCACCGAGTTTGCCTGACCAACTCTCTATTTGGCTATTACTGAAATGGTCTCACCGAGTTCATGTGATCGGTCTCACCGAGATCAAGTTATGCCCTAACCCTAGCATATCGGTTCCACCGAGTTGATCATGTCGGTCCCACCAAAAATCCTAACGTTCACATTTTGAACTGAATCGGTCTGATCGAGTTTCACTATTCGGTCTCACCGAGGTTGGTAAATTGTGTGTAGCGGTTAGATTTTGTGTGGAGGCTATATATATTCCTCCACCCATCCTCCATTTGTGGAGAAAGCCATCAGAACGTACCTTCCTGCATTCATTTTCTGAGAGAGAACCACCTACTCATGTGTTGAGACCAAGACATTCCAATCCAACCACAAGAATCTTGATCTCTAGCCTTCCCCAAGTTGCTTTCCGCTCAAATCATCTCTCCACCATAGCCAAATCTATGAGAGAGATTTGAGTGTTGGGGAGACTATCATTTGAAGCACAAGAGCAAGGAGTTCATCATCAACACACCATCTATTACCTTTTGGAGAGTGGTGTCTCCTAGATTGGTTAGGTGTGTTTGATGAGATTTTGTACTAAGTATAGTACGAAAATAAGGAGGGAGGATAATTCACACAAAAAGTTGTCTAAATGGTGACTTGAAGCAATAATATTTAGTTGTACACATGGAGCAAGAAGTGCCTACGTGTACGCGGTTATAGTACATACACATGGCACCTGTATTGCAGGTGTGTGGCTTATGAACTACTCTTGGACCAATGTAATTTTTAATGGGCTAACGACTGGCCAATTAAAACTAGCCCAGTACATGCATGTATGTAAAGCTCATACAAATATGTATTCGAGTATTTACGGCCGACTGGCGAGCACGTGTGTATACTTCTCTCAATACCCGTCATATACCTAGCTAACCAACCATGCATGCACTACGTATCTTTGTTTTGCCTTCCATAAACAAGCACATGGACTACGAGCTGAATCATTGTGTGAGCTAGCTGACATACGTATATATATGGAAAGGGAAAAAGCCAGCATTGTTAGGGTAGGAAGTGTACAAATCGGCAAGTATTAAAGCGCATCAGTTTATTTCCTTTTCTTCGTACAAACTTGGATGCAAAGAAAAATGATAGAACGAAAGAAATCATCATTGCACTACGCATTGCCATCCATCCAACCCACCCGGCTAGCATATATAAAGCTAGGTGAGCCTCATGATAAGGGGGAGGAGGAGAGAAGGCAGGAACACTGCAGGCGAAACCCACGCAATGACGCACCCCTAGAGGCAGCATAGAGGAGATCAAAGGACGCGCCAACGGCGGCGCCATCGTAGCCGGATGAAGAACAATTCAAGCAAGAGCAAGCCACGCACATCCCAGGCCAAGACCAGAACCTGGTGACGCGCCCCAGCAGCAGCGTCGAGGTGGAGAGAGATGCGGCCCTATCGGCAGGGTCGTCGACGAAGATAGGTGGGAGACGTCGCAGCCGATCAGAAGCGGTGGCCGAGATGACGGCCGCCGATGCACGTAGGAGGCATCAACTATGTTTTATTCCTTTGTCTTATTGTTTTACCAGGTTTCATGTGGGAGACACGAGGCATCAGCGGACGCTTTGTCGGCAGCGGTGGCACGCAAGCCAGCAATAAAGAAGATGCGGCAGTGACAGAAGCGGACACCAAGGCACACACTCCGCGGCAACGAAGAGCGCGGCAGGAGGCGCACTATGGCAGCAGCATCGAGAACATCAACAAGAGAAAGCCACGCAACTCCGTACACAGGAGGCACGCAGCATCCAAAGAACCCAGATGGCAAAGGAGAGAAGGAGACAGTTCTGGTGTACGACAATGGTGCCAAACACGCCGCCGAGATAACGGCTGTGCGAAGATACAGCCGTGGGAGACATCTATGTGCATGCAATCATATGCACGTGCAATAGCTAGCACGCCATCCGGTACGTAGAAGTTCTTTTGGTAGCAGGTTCCATGGAGGAGACACCTATGTGTGCTGGCGGTGTTAGCCCACAACGAAGAGAGAATATGCATACAAGGAGACGTGCCCGGGCAGTTGTGTCCAAGAGAACCTACGGAGAAAACCGTGGATGAAACGTGAGGAGCGTGGCGGCGCCCTCGCACACACACGCATATGGATGAGGCGGAAGCAGCCCGTCCTTTTCTTCTCTTTCATGTACAGGTGTGGAGGCGTCGGACGATGTGACGCTCGTCTTCTAGCAAGTGCAACGGAGGCGGTGGATGACGCACCCAGCGGTGATGACCCAGGAGCAGCCGGAGCTCGCCTACGATGCAGCCCAACTGCTAGCCCCGGTGCTCTGCCACAGTGGCCTACATGCCCTAGACGAACAGGTCGCGACGCACAGGTCATTGGCGAACAGGTATCCGGTGCACAGGTCCATGGTGCCTCGAATAGGTCTCGCGCTTTGCATCCTGTTGGAGATGACTCATGGTGGAACCGGAGCTCACGAGGGTGTAGCCCGAGTCAAGTCCATGGCGAACAGGTCTCTCCAGCGCAAAGGTGCATGGTGTGCCGATCATGGTGCATAGGTCAGGTATCTTGCTTCCCGGAGGAGACGACATGGCTGAACCGGAGCTTGCGACGACGTAGCCCGAGACAAGTCCATGACGAACAGGTCTCTCTGGTGCACAGGTCCATGGCGTTCCGATCACAGTGCACATGTCAGATGTCTTGCTTCCCGGAGGAGACAATGTGGCGGAACCGGTGCTCACGACGATGCAGCCCGAGACCGGTCACATCTTTGAAGGTGCACCCACCATGGCAAATAGGTCCTTAGCGTACATGTCTTGGTGTGATACTTGTCTTGGCAAACCACCGAATACGGCGTTTAGCTGAGACGAGGCACCGACCATGGCAGACAGGTCCTCGACGTATAGGTCCATGGCATCCCTGGCGTACAGGCCACCCTTTGATGTAGCACCTACCAAGGCGACGCGACCTCTACGACGCCACCGTTCGTCGACCCCATGAGCCGGCGCCTTTATCCTAGCAGAACAATCAAGACGGCGTCCAGTTGATACAAGGCAACACAACCACTATGATTAACTATATCCACAAGTTCGCCAGGCGGTGGCCCCTGATAAAGCGAACTGCCATAGACTTGGCATCCAATCAAGTGAGGCGCACCATCTCGGTGGATAGGCCATTGGCGCACAGGTCCATGGTGTCACCGGCGTACAGGTCACCCTTTGATGTACCACCAGCCCATTGCGACTTGGGCTCTACAACATCACCTTTCCATGGCCCTGTGAGGTGGTACCCTTTGTCTTGATGGACCGCCGAATACTCGGCGTCTAGCCGAGACGAGGCGCCAACCACACCGGCCATGCCGATGTCAGTGTGCGACGGTTTTTACACCGACGCTGGTATCGTAAACAACTTACTCCTGGAAGGCATACCCCTTGCATACCCCGACGAGTCCGATAGGTTGTCTAGAAGTCTGAGCCAAGAAGGACACATGCAACTTCAACCCCAACTACATCATCGCCGCCAAGACCAACGAGGCATGACGGCAAGGGCAAACGTGGATAGCAGAAAGCCATGTTTTGAGCGCTGCGTGTACCAACGAGGACACGGGCTCTGCCGCTGCCCACACACCACCATCATCATGCATGGAGAACGCAAGGCAAAGACGGCAAAGACAACCACACGGCTTAATCGAAGGTGTCTCGCGGAGTAACCCGTGGGCGTAATTAACCGGGTGCCTTCCGATGCCCCGGGAACCAAGAGACCGCAATCGCTACAGGCAGGCAGGCTGCGCTAGTAGGCCATGGAGCGCATATGTAAAGGGAACTTGTAATTTTGTTTCTCCGATGAGAGATTAATAAGAGTGCATGTTTCCCTATATTTATTTGTGTACTTAGTACACTGGCACGCCCGCAATGTTTTATTTCTCATGTCAAACAAGGTGTCACTTGGGAGCCTCTGTCAAGATTGTGGAGTTGAACCAAGGAGTTTGTATGGGCAAGGAGATTGCCTACTTCGTGAAGAACTACCCTAGTGAGGCAAGTCCTTCGTGGGTGATGGCCATGGTGGGATAGACAAGGTTGCTTCTTCGTTGACCCTTCGTGGGTGGAGCCCTCCGTGGACTCGCGCAGCCGTTACCCTTCGTGGGTTGAAGTCTCCATCAACGTGGATTTACGATAGCACCACCTATCATAACCACACCAAAACTCTCCGTGTCTACATTACGTTTTCTCCCTCCAAACTCCTCCCCTTTACCTTCATATGCAATGATTTACATTCCGCTGCTATACTCTTAGAATTGCATGTGTAGGTTGATTGCTTGACTTGTGCTAAGTTGCTAAAATCTGCCAAGATTTAAAACTGGGAAAAGGCTAGATTTTTATTTGGTCAAGTAGTCTAATCACCCACCCCCCTCTAGACATACTTTCGATCCTACAGTACCACATTAAGCAAGATGACATGATGTAGAGGAATTAACTCAAGCAATATGATGAAAACCCCATCTTTTTATCCTTGATGGCAACATAAAATATGTGCCTTGCTGCCCCTACTGTCACTAGGAAAGGACATAGCAAGATTGAACCAAAAGCTAAGCACTTCTCCCATTTGCAAGAAAAACCGATCTAGTTGGCCAAACCAAACCGATAGTTCGAAGAGAATTACAAAGATATCAAATAATGCATATAAGAATTCAGAGGAGATTCAAATAATATTCATAGATAATATGATCATAAATCCACAATTCATCGGATCTCGGCAACACTACTACGGAAAACCTTATACACAACATCTTAGCAGTAACGCTGGACAAAACAGTACACTACTGCTACTTAGTAGTAGCATGTTTAAATAAACCGTGCTACTACTACTACTTTAGCAGTAGCGCATTCCAGGAAAACGCGCAGCTGCTATGTTTGTACTGGGCGCAGAAGGCTAGTTCCACTTAGCAGTGGCGCGTATCTGCAACCACCGCTACCGCTACGTTCCATAGCAGTAGCGCGTATCCCGGAAACGCGCTACTACTTACTTACCTTATCCTCACCACGCGCCCGACCCTCTCACTCACTCTCCCTCTCACTCACTCTCGCCTGTGCCGAACCCGTCGTCCGCCGCCGCCGTCGTCCGCTGCAACCGCCGCCGCGCTGCTCCTCCACCGAGGTACTCCCTCCGTCCCCCCTCCTCCCTCCTCCCCTCCCTCCTCCTCCCTCCTCCTCCGGCGGCCCT
>NC_057799.1:272025222-272051826 GCF_018294505.1 Triticum aestivum | reverse complement strand
CCTCTGATCCCACCGGCCTCCTCCCCCTCCCCCTCTCTCCTTCGTCCTCCCTTCCCCTCCTCCCTCCATCTCTTTTTTTTCTATTTTTTACTCTAGTTTTTTACTATTGTATAATGTAGTTTTTTACTATTTTTAGCAAGTGTTTAAAATAATTAGTAAGTAAATTAATAAAACTAGTTGAACTAGTTTATTTTTAGTAAGAACTAGTTGAATTAATAGAACTAATGTATTTTTAGTAAGAAAATTAATATAACTAGTTGAACTAGTTTATTTTTATTTATAGTAAGTTTATTTTTCGTAAGAACTAGTTGAACATGTCACATTTGTTGTTATTTTTTTGTTTAAGCAATTATTCCCGCATCGACGTCGACGATGCCTATCCTGCATCCTCGTCGTCGATACCCGTCGTTCGCTAGGGTTTTAGTTGTATAAGTGATGCTATATGTATGATACTATTCGGGATGTATTAGTGATAACTTATAGGGTTTTTGTTTTTGCTGAAATCTAGGAGCCGCTCCATCATCCCCGCCGTCGTCCCCTACACCGACCCCCTCCGACCTAGAGGTGAGACTAGCCAAATCTCCATGTCAATATGAGTCCTATAAGATATGATGTAGATAGAAACAAGTATATCTTGTTTTGCTCAAATTGGATATGTGGTATCCCAAGTGGCCGGTCATGTTTGTAGGTTAGACCTCCGAGTGGCCTATGTTTTTCCGGAGTGTTGATTAATTTCCGTTCCGGCAAATTTCAGGCGCTCGATATGTCCTTTTTTAGCAAAGGTCGTACCGGAATTTTCCGTGAATTTTGGCATGACTTGTGCTAGAATATGTAGGAAATATTGAGTGGCCTGGATTTTCTAGAAAGATAATTAAATGATATTTCAGCTTGACTTTAAGTTTGTCGAGGCCGAAGAATCCCGACTGTTGTCGTGGGGGTCGTTTCTCCTTCTTCTCCTTGTGCTAGACCTTTGTTACGCACTAGGGGAAGGAGGAGTAACGACCATCATCGACGGTCGCAAATGTCAGAGAGGAATCAGTGAGGGAGAGTCTCCACCATATATGAGAGGACGACGAATCCCGACTGTTGTCGTGGAGGTCGCTTCTCCTTCGTTCCCGAGTGCTAGACATTTTGGTGTAATGCACTTGGGAAGGAAAGGAGGAGCGACCATCACCAATGGTCGAATGTATACACCACGTGAGCTGAGAGTTTTCAAGAAAAGACTTGACAGACCGATAGTCAACCCGTGATGAATAATAATGATCTAATTTAGTTTTTGTAGTACATATATTTAATTGTACAAGTTTAATCTTTGAATTATGAACATAGGAAATGTCGTACTCGGACGACGAAAGTCTCCCGGGGGAGTGCGACTGGTGCAACGACGACCGAGGTCTGTGCGACAGGCCTCACCTGGACGAAGATCGGCGCTTCAGCACTAAGCTCCAGGAGACCTTCGATGTTGAAACGGTATGCAACGATGACAAGTTTTTTTTCGTAATTAAGCACGACTTCAACTATTTCAACGTATAATTTTCAACTTTTACAATTCGACTAGCTTATCCCATGCCATGCAAGACGATGTGTGTTGGAGAGGATGGGTTTTGAAGACCATGAAAATTTCGAAACAAAGAAAATACACCTAAGGACCCATCATGATATGGATTTTAAAGTAAATCTGTACAATTCTTAGAGCGTAACCCATTTTGGTTGCCAAAATTGGGAAGTACTTTGCAAGATGTATGGTTTTTGTGAGGATATGATTGTCATCATGGATCTTGGTGATCCTGGCGTCGAGCAAGACAATATGGACATTTGGGTCCTTGTTGATATGCTTCCGATTCTACCTGCGATGTGAGTTTCTCAAACATAGTTATTAACTAATTTCTATTGTTTATTTCAAAATAGTTGACAGCTTATTTCCATTGACAGCTTATTTTCATTCTTCAAACAATGTGCGGAAGATGGTAGACAAAACCCACTACACCGATGGCTCCGAATTAACTTATAAGGAGAAAAATCATCTGATCGCATTTTGTACTGAACTTGAGAATTACAATACCTATTATCATACTCCTCTAAATTAAGGTCAATACGTGCCACTAGTGCACGTGTTAAACCACGGTAACTTCCATGGAGATGCCCTGGTAAGATTTTTTACTATTACGACATCCGTGCATCTTTTCCATACTTCTAAAACTAGTACATCATTGCTAACTATGAAGTTATTACTATGTTTTTCAACAGAAAATCCCGATGGATTGTGTGCCTCATTTGATGTATCAGAATGGTCGCCTTGATGTTTTGAACATACAGCCAGGTCATCCTACGAATCTCACTTGTCCATACCGGATTTCTAAAACCGATGAACACATGAAAATCAAAGAATGGAAAAAATGTATGGACAGTCGTAAGGAGGTTCTTGGAAGCAACATTGTGCGAAAGGCAAGAATTGGAGACAGGATAATCTCCATTCTCCATAATGGAGAGTCAGGGGCTATCTTGTTTTATGCTATTTTACCTAAGAGAATATAGTAGGTCCTAAGAGAATGTAGTAGGTCCTATGAGGTCCAATATGTTTATGAGAGTTGATGATGAGGAGTAGTTGTGATTATTACTAGTGACCAACTTGCTATGTGATGTCTCATTGATGAAAACGATGATCATGAGGAGGTGTTATATGACAATGATGTATTATGATGATAAGTTGTTAATGATATGATGATGATCATGATGATATTTATTATATCACTGGGAGAAAGAACCGTGGATTAGTTTCAAGTGGATGAAAGAACCGTGGACTAGTTTCAAGTGGATGCCATCCACTTGAAACTAATCCACGGTTCTTTCTCCTAGTGATGCAATAACTCATTATGATGTAAAAACAATCTCTAAATTGTTGCGGTATGAAAACTTGTATGAAGGTGTATGAATACAACAGGAAATAAAAAAGAAGTAAAATATGGAATAATAGTAGTAGCGCCTGCTGGGAGAAGCGCTACTACTAATTACCAGTAGCGCTCATTGTAGAAAGCGCTACTACGAAGTCGATATAGCAGTAGCGTGGTCTAACCCACACTACTACTAACCTTTAGCTGTAGCGCCTTACTAGTAGCGTGGTTCCCGGCGCTACTGATAGGCAATAAAGCCGCGCTACTGCTAGGGTTTTCCCTAGTAGTGCAAACACACCGCAAAAAAGTATTGCATCTAATAGATATCCAAGAACATCGAGGAGAACATGGTATTGAGAATCAAAGAGAGAGAGAAGAAGCCATCTAGCTACTAGCTATGGACCCGTAGGTCTGTGGTAAACTACTCACGCTTCATTGGAAGGGCAATAGGGTTGATGTAGAAGCCCTCCATGATCGAATCCCCCTTTGGCAGGACGCCGGAAAAGGCCCTTAGATGGGCTCTCACGGGTACAGAAGGTTGAGATGGTGGAAAAGAGTTTTCGTGGCTCCCCTGGTTGGTTTTGGGATATATGGGAATATATAGGTGGAAGAAATAGGTCGGTGGAGTCACGAGGGGCAACAAGGGTGCGGGGCGCGCCCTACCCCCTGGGCGCGCCCTCCGTCCTTGTGGTCGCCTTGTGGCTTCCCTGACTTGCACTCCAAGTCCTCTGGATGTCTTCTGGTCCAAGAAAAATCATCGCGGACGTTTTATTCCATTTGGACTCCGTTTGGTATTCCTTTCTGTGAAACTCAAAAACAAGGAAAAAACAGGAACTGGCACTGGGCTCTAGATTAATAGGTTAGTCCCAAAAATAATATAAAATAGAATATTAATGCATATAAAACATCCAAAATAGATAATATAATAGCATGGACAATCAAAATTTATAGATATGTTGGTGACGTATCAAGCATCCCCAAGCTTAATTCCTGCTCGTCCTCGAGTAGGTAAATGATAAAAACAGAATTTTTGATGTGGAATGCTACCCAACATATTTATCCATGTAATTTCTTTATTGTGGCATGAATGTTCAGATCCGTATGATTCAAATCAAAAGTTTAATATGATATAAAAACAATAATATTTCAAGCATACTAATAAGGCAATTATGTCTTCTCAAAATAACATGGCCAAAGAAAGCTTATCTCCCTACAAAATCATATAGTCTGGCCATGCTCCATCCTCATCACCCAAAATATTTAAATCATGCACAACCCCGATGACAAGCCAGGCAATTGTTACATACTTTTGATGTTCTCAGGCTTTTTTAACTTTCACGCAATACATGAGCGTGAGCCATGGACATAGCACTATAGGTGGAACAGATGGTGGTTGTGGAGAAGACAAAAAGAAGGAGATAGTCTCACATCAATTAGGCGTATCAATGGGCTATGGAGATGCCCATCAATAGATATTAATGTGAGTGAGTAGGGATTTCCATGCAACAGATGCACTAGAGCTATAAGTTTGTGAAAGCTCAAAAAGAAACTAAGTGGGTGTGCATCCAACTCGCTTGCTCACGAAGACCTAGGGCAATTTGAGGAAGCCCATCATTGGAATATACAAGCCAAGTTCTATAATGAAAAATTCCCACTAGTATATGAAAGTGACAATATAGGAGACTCTCTATCATGAAGATCATGGTGCTACTTTGAAGCACAAGTGTGGTAAAAGGATAGTAGCATTGCCCCTTCTCTCTTTTCACTCATTTTTTGGCCTCTTTTTTTTCTTCCAGAATCTCATCCCGACTTGTGGGGGAATCATAGTCTCCATCATCCTTTCCTCACATGGGACAATGCTCTAATAATGAAGATCATCACACTTTTATTTACTTACAACTCAAGAATTACAACTCGGTTCTTAGAACAAAATATGACTCTATATGAATGCCTCCGGCGGTGTACCGGGATGTGCAATGAATCAAGAGTGACATGTATAAAAGAATTATGAACGATGGCTTTGCCACAAATACGATGTCAACTACATGATCATGCAAAGCAATATGACAATGATGGAGTGTGTCATAGTAAACGGAACGGTGGAAAGTTGCATGGCAATAAATCTCGGAATGGCTATGGAAATGCCATAATAGGTAGGTATGGTGGCTGTTTTGAGGAAGGTATATGGTGGGTTTATGGTACCAGTGAAAGTTGCGCCGCACTAGAGAGGCTAGCAATGGTGGAAGGGTGAGACTGCGTATAATCCATGGACTCAACATTAGTCATAAAGAACTCACATACTTATTGCAAAAATCTATTAGTTATCAAAACGAAGTACTACGTGCATGCTCCTAGGGGGGTAGATTTTTAGGAAAAGACCATCGCTCGTCCCCGACTGCCACTCATAAGGAAGACAATCAATAAACAAATCATGCTCCGACTTCATCACATAACGGTTCACCATACGTGCATGCTACGAGAATCACAAACTTTAACACAAGTATTTCTCAAATTCACAATTACTCACTAGAATGACTCTAACATCACCATCTTCATATCTCAAAACAATCATACATAATCAAACTTCTCATAGTATTCAGTGCACTTTATATGAAAGTTTTTATTATATCCCTCTTGGATGCCTATCATATTAGGACTAAATTTATAACCAAAGCAAAGTACCATGCTGTTTAAAGACTCTCAAAATAATATAAGTGAAGCACGAGAGTTCATTAATTTGTATCTAATAAAACCACCACCGTGCTCTAAAAAGATATAAGTGAAGCAGTAGAACAAATTTGCCTAGCTCAAAAGATATAAGTGAAGCACATAGAGCATTCTAATAAATCACCATTCATGCATGTCTCTCTCTCAAATGGTGTGTACAGCAAGGATGATTGTGGCAAACTAAAAAGCAAAGACTCAAATCATACAAGACGCTCCAAGAGAAACACATATCATGTGGTGAATAAAAATATAGCCTAAAGTAAAGTTACCGATAGACGAAGACGAAAGAGGGGATGCCTTCCGGGGCATCCCCAAGCTTAGGCTCTTGGTTGTCCTTGAATATTACCTTGGGGTGCCTTGGGCATCCCCAAGCTTAGGCTCTTGCCACTCCTTATTCCATAGTCCATCAAATCCTTAAACAAAACATGAAAACTTCACAACACAAAACTCAACAGAAAATCTCATAAGCTCCGTTAGTATAAGAAAATAAATCACCACTTTTCGTACTGTTGTGAACTCATTCTTTATTTATATTGGTATGATATATACTGTATTCCAACTTTTACAGGGTTCATACGCCCCGATACTAGCCATAGATTCATCAAAATAAGCAAACAACACATAGAAACCAGAATCTGTCAAAAACAGAACAGTCTGTAGCAATCTGGATATTTCGTATACTTATGTAACTCCAAAAATTCTGAAAAATTAGGACAACCTAAGAAATTTGTTTATTAATCTTCTGCAAAAAGAATCAGTATTTTATCACGCTTTTGTGATTTTAAACAATTCTGGGACTAAGCGCAAAAGTTTCTGTTCTTCAGCAAGATCAAATTAACTATCACCGTAAGCTATCCCAAAGGTCGTACTTGGCACAAATACTAATTAAAACATAAAAGCACATCTAACCAGAGGCTAGATGAAATATTTATTGCAAAAAAGAACCTAAATAGCAAAAACAAACATAAAGTTTGGTTGCCTCCCAACAAGCGCTATTGTTTAATGCCCTTAGCTAGGCATAAAACACGAATAGATCTAGGTATTGTCATCTTTGGCATGCAATCCATAAGTAGCTCTCATAATAGATTCATAAGGAAATTTAATATTCTTTCTTGGAAAGTGTTCCATTCCCTTCCTTAATGGAAATTGAAATCTAATGTTACTTCTTTCATATCAATAATTGCACCAATTGTTCTAAGGAAAGGTCTACCAAGAATAATAGGACATGTAGGATTGCAATCTATATCAAGAACAATGAAATCTACAGGCACATAAGTCCTATTTATAACAATAAGAACATCATTAATCCTTCCCATAGGTTTCTTAATAGTGGAATCCGCAAGGTGCAAATTTAAAGAACAATCATCAAATTTACAGAAACCTAACACATCACATAAAGTTTTTGGAATCGTGGAAACGCTAGCACCCAAATCGCACAAAGCATGGCACTCATCATAAAGTTTTCTAGGGATAGAAACTTCCAATTCAAGCTTTTCTTCAAAATACTGCAGCATAGCATCAACGATATGTTTGGTAAAAGCTTTGTTTTGATTATAAGCATGAGGAGAATTTAACATGGATTGCAACAAGGAAATACAATATATTAAAGAAAATTATCATAATTAAATTCCTTGAAATCCAAAATAGTGGGTTCATTGCTACTTAAAGTTTTGACCTCTCCAATCCCACTTTTATCAATTTTTGCATCAAGATCTAAAAACTCTAAATCATTGGGACACCTTTTAACTAAAGTTGACTCATCTGCAGTCCCATCTTTATCAAGATTAATATTGGAAAACAAAGATTCAATAGGAGTCACATCAATCACCTTAAGATCTTCATCATTAGTTTCACGGAAACTAGAAGAACACGTCTTTACAAACCAATCTCGCTTAGCACGCATCTTAGCGGTTCTTTCTTTGCACTCATCAATGGAAATTCTCATAGCTTTGAGAGACTCATTGATATCATGCTTGGGTGGAATAGATCTAAGTTTCAAAGAATCAACATCAAGACAAATTCTATCCATGTTCCTAGCCAAATCATCAATCTTAAGCAATTTTTCTTCAATCAAAGTATTGAAATTCTTTTGTGAACTCATAAATTCTTTAACACTATTCTCAAAATCAGGGGGCATCTTATTATAATTTCCTTAAGAATTGTTGTAGGCATTACCATAATTATTTGAGGAATTATTAGGGAACGACCTAGGATTAAAATTACCTCTATACGCGTTATTACCAAAATTGTTCCTACCAACAAAATTCACATCCATAGATTCATTATTATTCTCAATCAAAGTAGACAAAGGCATATCATTAGGATCAATAGGAGCACTCTTACTAGCAAATAATTTCATAAGCTCATCCATCTTTCCACTCAAAACATTAATCTCTTCAATCGCATGCACTTTTTTACTAGTGGAAGATCTTTCGGTATGCCATTGACGATAATTAAGCCTAATATTATCTAGGAGTTTAGTAGCTTCTCATAATGTAATTTCCATAAAAGTGCCTCCCGCGGCCGAATCTAAAAGATCTCTAGAAGCAGGATTCAATCTGGCATAAATTTTTTGTATAATCATCCACAAATTCAAACCATGAGTAGGGCAATTTCTTATCATCAATTTCATCCTCTCCCAAGATTATGCAACATGTTCATGATCAAGTTGCTTAAAATTCATAATTTCGTTCCTAAGGGAGATGATCTTAGCGAGAGGAAAATACTTTGAAATAAAAGCATCTTTACACTTATTCCATGAATCAATACTATTCTTACGAAAAGATGAAAACCGAGATTTAGCACGATCTCGAAGCGAGAACGGGAATAGCTTCAATTTAAAAATATCATTATCCACATCTTTTTTTTGCATATCACACAGATCAACGAAATTGTTTAGATGGGATGCCACATCTTCACTAGGAAGGCCGGAAAATTGATCTTTCATAACAAGACTCGGCAAAGTGGCATTAATTTCACAAGATTCCGCATTAGTAGCGGGAGCAATCAGAGTACTAATAAAATCATTATTATTGGTGTTGGAAAAGTCACACAATTTGGTATTCTCTTGAGCCATCGTGACCAAGTAAGCAATCCAACACATGAGCACACAAAAAGCAAGCGAAGAAGACGAACGGAAGAGGGGTGTAGAAAAGGCAACTCTTTTCTAAAATCGTTTTAGAAGTGGGGAAGAGGAAAACAAGAGGCGAATGGCGAATAATGTAATGCAAGATATGTGAGTTTATGATGGGTACTTGGTATGGGCATAGATCTCCCCGGCAACGGCACCAAAAATTCTTCCTGCTACTTCTAGAGCTTGCGTTGGTTTTTCCTGTGAAGAGGAAAGGGTGATGCAGCAAAGTAGAGTAAGTATTTCCCTTAGTTTGAGAACCAAGGTATCAATCCTGTCGGATTTCAGGTTCCGGCAAACCCTTGAGGTTCGAACACTAGGGTGCGCACGAAGATCTCTCTCTCTCCCTGCCTGCTCTCGCAACAATCGCAAGGCCTTAGTTTGACGAACCCAAAGAACGAGAGACACGAGAGTTTATACAGGTTAGGGCCACCGATGTGGTGTAATACCCTACTCTAGTGTGGTGTGGTGGATTGCCTCTTGGGCTGAGGATGAACAGTTACAAGGGAAGAACAGCCTCCTGAGGAGAGGTGCTCTTGTACTGGGTGAGCTTGTGTGTGTGTCTATGGATTGAATGGCTCCGGTCCAAGATCCGATGCCTCCTACGGTAGTTGCTAGTCCTATTTATAGAGGACCTGGTCCTCTCCCCAATTATTAGGCGGGAAGGGATCCCACAATGGCCAAATTCGAAGGGAGACAACTAGTACAAGTTATCCTGACAAAAGGTGGTCTTCGTCTGCCAAAGGCTCTGGTGGTGACGCCGTCTTGGGCTCCACGGTGACCTCCGTCCTTCCATCCTGCTGGTCTTGGTCTCGTTGCACCGATATGGAAACCTTTGCCTGATGCCTCGGGACTCCTCGCCTGAGCTTGCCTCTTTAGCACCAAAGAGGAAATGGGGACACTCCGCACGCTGGCGCCCGCCTGGCTCCAGTCGTCATGGCTTGCGTCACAGGAACCTCACGAGGTGCCCCTTGCCTTGATCTCTCCGCCCCTCGCGAGCCAGCCTGGTGAGGCCGCCCCCGAGGAGGTCTTGCGTCATCCGCCTCGCGAGGCTTGGCCCCTCGCGAGGGTCTTGAGTGTTTGCTAGTGAAGATGGGCCGTACAGGGCCGCTGGTGGAGCCACGCCGTGGGACGCAGGCAGGCAAGTCTAGGGACCCCCGTTCCCAGGGCGCCGACAGTAGCCCCTGGGCCAAGGCACGCTCGGACTTGGCTTCGAGGCGAAGCCAAAGGGCAAGTGCGGAGTGACCAACAGCCTGCAGCCCTGGTTGATGCGTGGAGATTGATTGGACGTGGGCATCTCCGCTTCCCCACGCCGCCTCGACAACTGCCCGACTTGACGAGTCCCTGCTGCATGCAGAGAAAAATCATCATTACCTGTGATCGTGGGGATCGCCGGTTTGTCTTCTCCCGCTATAAATGAGGAGGGGGTGGAGCCCCCATTGCTCATCTCTTCCTGCTCCGCTCGCTTCTTCTCCCTTGCTTCATTGCTGGTAGCGACACCCATGGCGTCGATACGGAGGTTCTCGGCCACAGAGAAGGAAAAAAATCCCCGCGACGAGCCCGGGCCACTTCCGCCGAAGAAGAGGCCGGCCCACCGCCACGATGTAGTCATGAGGCCGCAAGTGTCGAGGCCTTGGTGCGAGCGGCCTCTCCCGGATACTCGCTGCCTCTGTACGCCCAAGCTAAAGGCTCCGGAGGGAGAGGCGGCGAGCACCGCCGCCCATGCCCCGGCCGCGGTCGCCGCGCCGTGGTGACGCACACCGTCGCCCCAGGAGTCCACGCCGCGGACTCCTCGCGTGAACTCGTGATGTGGGCGGCGATGCCTTCGCGCACATGGATTCGCTTTTCGCAGTTCTTCTTCGCCGAGATGCCCCCTCGAGCTTTGGCTACAGCATGCCGACTGCGACGCCCCGGCGACTGGAGCGGAGGTTGAAGCCGTCTCCCCAGGCAAGATCTTCATGACCCACGGCTAGGGTGAGGTTGCTCGGGTCTGTCGTGCGGAAGGCGCCCTCGCCATCCACTTTGAGTACGATGGCGCCTCCACCATGTTCTTCAAGGTCTTCGACGGGAAAGGTCGCCGCTTGGAGTGCTGCCCTGGAGAAGGTCGTCGAGACGACGCAGCGGCCAACGTCGAGCCTGCCGCTGGTTTCGCCAGCAGCTCTTCCAGCAGTAGCGGCGGCGCTTGGGAGTCCAGCGACTCTCTCGAGCCCTACGAGACTCCGGAGACGAGCGACGACAGCTACGTGCCCCCGAGCTCTCGCCGGGCCCGGAGCAAGGCCGCAAGGTCTGGCCGCCGCCGTCGCTGATCTGGATGGGGTTGGCACCGGCCTCCCGTGGCCCACTTTTGATGATGGCGTCGGCCACACTGGCGCGTGTAGATAAGATCGCTAGCTTTCGGCGCTCAGCGCGGGCTCGACGAGCATCCGCCATGGATGCGACAAAGCGATGGGACGCGGACCAGCGAAAGGGAAGCTTCGGCGCACCCCTACCTGGCGCGTCAAATGTCGTATTTCGGGTTCCGGCAAACCCTTGAGGTTCGAACACTGGGGTGAGCACGAAGATTTCTCTCTCTACCTGCCCTCTCTCGCAACAATCGCAAGGCCTTAGCTCGATGAACCCAAAGAATGAGACACACGAGGGTTTATACTGGTTCAGGCCACCGATGTGGTGTAATACCCTATTCCAGTGTGGTGTGGTGGATTGCCTCTTGGGCTGAGGATGAACAGTTACAAGCGAAGAACAGCCTCCTGAGGAGAGGTGCTCTTGTACTAGGTGAGCTTGTGTGTGTGTCTATGGATGGAATGGCTCCGATCCAAGATCCGATCCAAGATCCGATGCCTCCTACGGTGGTAGCTAGTCCTATTTATGGAGGCCCTGGTCCTCTCCCCAAATATTGGGCGGGAAGGGATCCCACAACGGCCAAATTCGAAGGGAGACAACTAGTACAAGTGTTCCTGACTAAAGGTGGTCTTCGCCTGCCAAAGGCTCTGCTGGTGACGCCGTCTTGGGCTCCACGGTGACCTCTGTCCTGCCGTCCTACTGGTCTTGGTCTCGTTGCACCCATACGGAAACGTTTGCTTGATGCCTCAGGACTCCTAGCCTGCGCTTGCCTCTTTAGCACAAAAGAGGAAACGGGGACACTGCGCGAGCTGGCGCCCGCCTGGCTCCAGTCGTCATGGCTTGCGTCACAGGAACCTCACGAGGTGCCCCTTGCCTTGATCTCTCCGCCCCTCGCGAGCTAGACTGGTGAGGCCGCCCCCGAGGAGGTCTTGCATCGGCCGCCTCGCGAGGCTTGGCCCCTTGCGAGGGTCTTGAGTGTTTGCTGGTGAAGATGGGCCGTACAGGGCCGCTGTGGAGCCATGCCGTGGGCCGCAGGCAGGCAAGTCTGTTGACCCCCGTTCCCAAGACGCCGACAAATCTAGTAGGAGACAATACACAAGTCACTGAATACCTGCATAAACAATCAAACAACTTGCACCCAACGCGATAAAGGGGTTGTTAATCCCTTCACCGTTACTTGCAAAGGTGAGATCTAATAGAGATAGATAAATGGTAAAGTAAATATTTTTGGTATTTTTGGTTTATAGATCGAAAAGTAAAATATTGCAAAGAAAGTAAATAGGAAACTATTATTGTAGATCGGAAACTTATATGATGGAAAATAGAAACTTATATGATGGAAAATAGACCCGGGGGCCATAGGTTTCACTAGAGGCTTCTCTCAAGATAGAAAATATTACGGTGGGTGAACAAATTACTGCAGAGCAATTGATAGAAAAGCGCATAATTATGATGATATCTAAGGCAATGATCATGAATATAGGCATCACGTCCATGTCAAGTAGACTGAAACGATTCCGCATCTACTACTATTACTCGACACATCAACCGCTATCCAGCATGCATCTAGAGTATTATGTGCACAAAGAACGGAGTAACACATTAAGCAAGATGACATGATGTAGAGGAATTAACTGAAGCAATATGACGAAAACCCCATCTTTTTGTCCTCGATGGCAACAATACAATACATGCCTTGCTGACCCTACTATCACTGGAAAAGGACACCATAAGGTTGAACCCAAAGCTAAGCACTTCTCCCATTGCAAGAAAAACCGATCTAGATGGCCAAACCAAACCGATAGTTTGAAGAGAATTACAAAGATATCAAATCATGCATATAAGAATTCAGAAGAGATTCAAATAATATTCATAGATAAGTTGATCATAAATCCAAAATTCATCGAATCTCGGCAAACACACTGCAAAAAGGTATTACATTGAATAGATCTCCAAGAACATCGAGGAGAACATGGTATTGAGAATCAAAGAGAGAGAAGAAGCCATCTAGCTACTAGCTATGGACCCGTAGGTCTATGGTAAACTACTCATGCTTCATCAGAAGGGCAATAGGGTTGATGTAGAAGCCGTCCGTGATCGAATCCCCCTCCGACAGGACGCCGGAAAAGGCCCCTAGATGGGCCCTCACGGGTACAGAAGGTTGCGGCGGTGGAAAAGTGTTTTCGTGGCTCTCTTGGTTGGTTTTGGGATATATGGGAATATATAGGCGGAAGAAATTGGTCGGTGGAGTCACGAGGGGCCCACAAGGGTGGGGGCGCGGCCTAGCCCCCTGGGCGCGCCTTCCGTCGTTGTGGTCGTCTCGTGGCTTCCCTAACTTGCACTCCAAGTCCTCTAGATGTCTTCTGGTCCAAGAAAAATCATCGCGAGAGTTTTACTCCGTTTGGACTTCGTTTGGTATTCCTTTTCTGCGAAACTCAAAAACAAGGAAAAAACAGGAACTGGCACTAGTGTGGCACCCCGACTCAGACCAACCGGTTTACCTTGCATTGCCAGCCCAGAGATCAAGTCTTATGGCAACACACAACAACTTGGTACAGACAACTACTGCTTTATTGATGCTAGCGGAAACATAGGTTGAAAAATATGTACATTATTTAACGAACATGAGAGGGCCTCGATCACGATAACTATGCGACATCGGAACGACGATGAAGTGGAACTCCATAGCCCAGGGACACCAATGTGGAAACGATCTAGACACGGGAAGCACTCCGATCCGATATGACTTTCCTGAAATCTGGCATGACACGCCAGGTCAGCACATGGAATGTACTTGCAAGCTCACAACAAACATAAGCATAATGGCAAACAATATCATGACAATTAATCAAGTTAATGCAATGCAAATCATACTACTAATGCGGTGAAATTAACTTGTGCACCGAGTCACTCAGACTCTCTTACCAGACGGGTTACCTCGTAACCGAACGGTGATCCTACCCGGATCACAAATGAAACCAACACTTTGGTTCCCACCACGATCATCTTCATGATCTCTCAAATCATCACATAACCAGTGCCACACAATAAACCTTTAGTGTGCAAGATTACTTATTAATGTTGATCCATGGTGTGACTTACTCATGAGCTATGTCTGTAACCGAGGACGCGACTATCAATAGATTGAATACACTCTGCAGAGGTAGCGCACTTTACCCACACCACGGAAACCATGGCCTCGTCTTCCCATTTGGGTGGACCAACAACATTCCGACGAAACCCTCCCATTGCCATGACACTCTCCCGGCCACTCCGACTAACTCCCCACTGGGCTAAGTCTTGGGTGGCCCCGTGGCTACCAAAGGCATCAACGGCCACCGTTGTGGCAAGAATGGTCCCAAACGGGGATAAGGTACCATAACAACAAACGGGCACACAAGGTTATGTCTGCTTACCGGGCCAGGGTACCGCACGCCTATAACCTTCCCTCGTTGGAGGTACCGACCAGAGGCATGACAACGGACCGAATCAAGACCTTCCCATAAAGGCAAATGTGGTCGCACTAGGAAAAACTCGATTCAGTGGCACCATGACTCGATCAATATTATGTTCAAGTTGAATTATCTTAAGTTTTAACTTGAAATAAAATAACTCAAGTCACCATGTGCCACGATCATGCAACTATTTGACATGCAAAACATACCACTCAAAGTAAACAGATCAACATCATCAAAGTTTCCTTGTTGCACTACTCATCATTAAACTTTACTGGTTCTATTTTATAGGTTTTTATCACTCATCATTTTAGTTATACCATAATATATTAAAATCAATTTATCACATAAAGAAACTACCATTATTCATAAAAGCGTAATCACACAATAAAAATTTCTTCTACTGTCTTAAACTAGCTCATGCATTCAACCAGTAGCATAACAAAGCATTTCAAGCATGACAAAATAACTAGCACTAAGCAATATTCATTTAAATAATTAAACGCATGAAAATAACTCATATTCAAGTTGGAAAAATCATAGATATTGAAATGACACCATACAAATGTTGGTGTGGCTTACCTTAATGCAGAGGAGGTTCACACTCCTCCTGGTTATCTTCAAGACAAGCTTCTCCCTCTGAAAATATTTAAAAACAGCAAAATAAAATATCAAGAACCACTCTGAAAATCACCAGAAATTCTAGACAGCAAGGAAATATCTATGTTTTGATGTGCTACTAGAACTTTTCAGAACAAACACAATGCAAAAAGAATCAACTCATTTGGACTTATGGTTTAAGAGTTATGGCTTGTCAAAGTTCTTGGTCAAATATTTGAATTAAATTAGAATTAAAAAGAAAACCAGGGGTGACGTCGATGGCGTATTTTCAGAATACGCCTCCACTCGTACCGCTTCAGGCGCGAGTGGAGAGATTGACAGCAGGCCCCACTAGTCAGGTGTGGAGAGAGGGCGAGAGAGACAGAGCAGAGGCAGCGCTTCGCCGGAGCTCACGCTAGCGAGGAGGGGTTCTTGGCTGGTTCTAGAGGGATAGAAAGAGCGAGGGGGTCGAGGCGCACCTGCCTATACCCGTGGCTCGACGAGAGACGGCCAGAGCAGCTCGGAATCAGGCTCCCAAGTGGCGGCTGCAGTCGGGTCTCGCCGGAGAAGAGGAAGACAACGAAGAGGGGCATTTCCAGAGGCTCCAGCAGCGTCAGCAGGCACCACTAGACCTCCAAGGAGGCGCCGGAGGAGTCAGTGGGGCTCGAGGTGGAGTGGAGCGTCAGGGGCGAGCAGAGGGGATCGCCAGCGAGCTTGATCTTGAGCACGGCGGCCCGAGGCCTGCACGGCCGGGCTACGGCTCCCTCTACTGCGTGTGGTGGCTGGTGAAGAGGCTGGATGGGTTGGAGAGGCCAGGGGCATCGATATTTATAGGCGAAGGGGGAAGGGGGGTCTTGGCTCCGCCGAAGCTCTCTGGAAGCCGGCGAGCGATGACGAGCGGTGTCAGCGAGGAGTGGAGGGGCTCAGCAGTCACACGGGGGTTGTGCAGCGTGCGGACGAGCACAGGAGGCGGTGGGAGAAGAAGATAGGGACACGGGGCGCACTGTGGCTTTGGCCATGTCGTACCCGTGCCCGCTGCGGCGTCTTCGGCGTCGGCAGGCGCCAGGGAGAGGTCAAAGGTAAAGATACGGAGGTGGTGGCACGGTGCGGCAGTCGTCGGCGAGCTCTGCATCGAGCACGCGCGACACAGAGACGAGGTCGCAGCGCAGAGCGCGTCGGATGCGATGCCAGGGCCATGTCCTCACGCGGTCAAAATGCTGGCATGGTCAAAACGACGGCCATGCGATGACAAACCTTGTCCCTCGTGTTGTCCGTGCAGTGATTAGTCTAGGGGAAGAGATCATACACTACCAGGCCGACCAGATTTGACTTGAGCTTGCTGGCAAGTTTCTGGTCAGAAACTTGGTCGCCATGTTTGGAGGGCTTCTAGAAGGTGATTAGGGTTGATTTTCTAGGGTTAAGGTTTTGTTAGGAGGGTAAACAAGATCAAGAAAACTCAGCTTCATTAGAGCAAGGAAAAATACACTTGCTGTAGAAACTGAATTTTGAGGCCAGAACAGAAATGATTTTCTGTAGCAAAAATATTCCAAAAAGTCATGCAATATGTTTGCTCAGGAAGGTTGCCCAGGTTCCAAAGAATATTTGAGAATTTTCTCAGAGTTTTGGAAGCAAGAAAAAGGAAGAAATTGAATATTTTTCTTTTATGAAAAATGGAACCTGGCCAACCTTCCTGAGCAAAAATATTGCATGACTTTTTGGAATATTGCATGACTTTTTGGAGCACAAGTCTCTGAATTGAATTTCAAGGAAGAAATTGAATATTTTTCTTTTATGAAAAATATTCCTTGGGCTATTTTGGGATTTTCCAGAGAAAGAATGTTCAATGAGAGATGGATGGGTCACTTGGGTGAAACTCAAGGACATGCCCAAGTGTTTAAGTCCATTTGAATTGATTCAAAAACCCCAAATTCAAAGCAGAAGCAAATGAAGTCCGGAGAAAGAGGGAAGGCAAATCCAGGCTATCACAAACCTCCCCCACTTAAGATGAATCTCGTCCTCGAGATTCGGTTGCTCGGGAAAACAATTCTGGGTAGGCAGTCCTTAAAAATTCCTCTCTTTCCTAGGTTGCTTCTTCCTTGGTGTGATGCTCCCATTGAACCTTGTAAAACTTTATCACTTTACTGCGAGTGACTCTTTCTGTCTCATCCAATATTCTGATCGGTCTCTCCTCATAGGTTAAATCCTTAGCAAGTGCTATCTTTGACATATCAGTCCTTTTCTTCGGTGGCGAGATACACCTTCTTAACTGTGAGACATGGAACACATTGTGCACCTATGACAATTCTGGTGCCAATTCCAACTGATAAGCAACTGTTCCAACTCTGGACATGACTGGGAACAGACCAATATATCTAGGTGCCAATTTTCCTCGGGTCTGAAATCTCTTGACTCCTTTCATGGGTGTGACTCAGAGATACACGTGTTCTCCGAGTTCAAAGCTGATCTGACGGTGCTTTGCATCACAATAACTCTTCTGTCGGGACTTGGCCAACTATAGTCTATTTCGGCTCTCTTTGACTTGCTTTTCAGCCTCCATCATCAAATCATTTCCGAAAATGCGACTATCTCCGGTTTGAGACCAGTTTAGCGGAGTGCGGCACTTACGGCCATACAGAGCCTCATAAGGTGACATCTTCAAGCTGCTCTGGAAACTGTTGCTATAGGAAACCTCGGCATATGGCAGGCAATCTTCCCACTTGGGTCCTTGGGCCAAAGCACATGCTCGGAGCATATCTTCGAGTATTTGATTTACTCGCTCAGTCTGTCCGTCTGTCTGAGGATGATACGTTGTGCTGTATTTTAGGGCAGTCCCCAAGGCTTGATGGAGACGTGACCAGAATGCTGAGGTAAAGAGAGAGCCTCGGTCGAAGTAATTGTTCTTGGCACTCCATGCAAACTGACTATTCTGGACACATATAACTGTGCGATTTGGTTGGCTCGATAGGTGGTCTGGATGGGAATGAAGTGAGCTACCTTTGTTAGTGTGTCCACTATGACCCATACTGCATCATTGCCTTGGTGAGTCCTTGGTAGGCCTGTGATGAAATCCATGCACACATCATCCCATTTCCATTACGAGATGGGTAGTGGTTGAAGGAGTCCGGCGGGGTTTTGGTGTTCCGCCTTCACTTTGTTGCATATATCACAACAAGCGACAAAATATGCGATATCTTTCTTCATTCCATCCCACCAAAATATATGGCTAAGGTCTCATACATTTTGGTACCTCCTAGGTGAATTGAATATGAGGATTCGTGTGCTTATGCCAAGATCTTGTTTCTCAGGTATACCAATCCGCCCTCGAAACCTTAGCGTACCTTGCTGATCTTTTGAGAAATCCTGGGTCTTGCCTTCTAGCATACGCTGGGCATGTTGTTGTAGAGCTAGGTCATCTGGCTGAGCCTTGCAGATCTCCTCCTCGAGGATAGGGGTAACTTCCAACATATTGGTAACACTGGCATCAATAATAACCAAATTGACCTGAACGGTCTCTTCTTGGAGCTCGGGAGCCAAGGACTCCATTACGGCATTCAGACTGGCATGCTTGCGGCTGAGGGGCCTGAGGGCATCAGAAACCACATTGGCTTTACCTGGATGATAATTTATCCCAAGGTCATAATGTCACGCCCAATATGCGATCCTATCCGAGAGGAACTCGAAGGTCCCACCAAGGATAGAGCCGCATATTGAAGACGCTTATGCAAGGTGGATATCATTACACCGTACCATTATATATTAGATGGGGATACATACAAAGGGCATACCAATGCCAAAGGAACACATCAAACATCATACATAAGAACAACATCCGACTACGGATGAAACACAAACAGAAACTCAAACGACATCCACCCTGCTAGCCCAGGCTGCCGACTAGGAACCTAGCCCCTGATCAGACAAGAAGAATAACTCCAAAACAAGTAAACATCATTCTCGCGTCATGATCATCGCATTACCTGAACCTGCAACTTTTGTTCTAGTAAACTGTGAGCCACGAGGACTCAGCAATCCCATTACCATGGGTATCAAGACTAGCAAAGCTTAATGGATATGGAATGGATAAGTGGTGAGGCTACAACAAGCGACTAAGAATTGTATTGTGGCTAACTTACGAGTACAAGAGTAAGATGAGAAACTACGCAAGCGGTCGCAAACTAGTAATGATCAATAAGTTATCCTGAACTACTTAGGTTCAAACCTAACCCAACCGTGTTCTCTTCTCGAACGCACCCGAAAAGAGACAATCACGGTTACGCACGCGGTTGGTGTATTTTAAATTGAGTTTAGTTCAAGTCCACTACAACCGGATATTAAAAATTCCCATCTGCCACATAACCACGAGCACGGCTCTGGAAAGTTTAAACCCTGCAGGGGTGTCCCAACTTAGCCCATGACAAGCTCACGATCCGTGGAGACAATCCTCCATCTCGGGACCTTCCGATCAGACTCGGAATCCCGGTGCACAAGACATTTTGACAATGGTAAAACAAGTCCAGCAAGACCTCCCGGCGTGCCGACACCCTAATAGTAGCCGCGCGTATCTCGTCTCAGGCCACGACCGGATAGGTCAGCCTATGAGTAAAACCGAAACCTCGGGTTGCCTCGTGGTGGCCCCGCAGTCTACCCGTTCAGGACCGACACCATCACCACTGGCCTCCCTGTATTATGTTAAATTACTCCTCGGGTAGCACTTACTCCCTATGCATAAAATTTAATATCAGGTTTTGTTATTATGTTGGGCAAAGGGTAAAACCAATGTTGGGCCTGGCTGGAAGAGTTTTATTCAAAGCGAACTGTCAAGAGGGGCCCATAAACCCTCATCATGTTAGGGACGCAAAATCAGGGATCATAACACCGGTATGACGGAAACTAGGGCGGCATGAGTGGAACAAAACACCAGGCAAAAGGCCGAGCCTTCCACCCTTTACCAAGTATATATGTGCATTAATTAAATAAGAGATACTGTGATATCCCAAGATACCCATGTCCCAACATGGAACAACCTGCAACTGCACCTGCAACTTGCAACACTATAAGAGGGGCTGAGCAAAGCGGAAACATAGCCAAACAACGGTTTGCTGGGATGGTGGAAAATGTTAGAGGCTTATCATGGCAATTTGGGAGGCTTGATAAACAAGTGGTAGGTAGCGCGACATAGCTATAGAATCGAGACAACTAGCAAAGCAAAGATAGTAGTGGTATCTAGAGTAATGGTCATCTTGCCTGAAATCCCGCTAGGAAGAAGATCGAGTCCATGAAGAAGACGAACCCATGTAGTCGAACAAATCCTCACAATCGCAACATTACCGGAACTATCAAGAAGAAGCAACACCGGAAAGAAGCAAACAACATGGTAAACAAACATCACATAAGCATGGCATGATGCTCAACCAAGTATGATGCATGTCCAGTTTAATGAGTCATGGCATGGCAAAGTGCAACAAACAATACTACAAATTAAGTGGAGTTAATATGCAACGAGTTGCATATTGAGGAAACACCACATTCAATTATTTAATTCACTCTCGGTTATGCTACACATCAATATTAAATGTAGTTAAACATGGCAAGAGGTGAAACATAAATAAACTACCTATTTAGGCAATTTGAATGAGGCCGGAAACAACAAGCAACTATTTCAGAAAAATCCCCATCTGCTTTCGAATTTGGTACTGTTCTGCCCTATACATAATTTTAGAGTTGTTAAACATGCAAAGTGAGTGAACCAAGTTAATCTTTGCATTTTTTCACCCCAAATACATATAAAGTTTATTTAGTTCGAAGCTACGGTTATTTAGTTATGAAATAAATCATTTTAACATGTTATTTATGGAAACAACAATGCAAACATTTTAAACAAGGATGAAAGTTGGATATTGTGAAAGTACATGAAATTTTAAGCATTTTAAATATATAGTTTGTTTAATTTGGATGCATGCATATTTAATTATTAACAATTCAAAATAATGGCATTGCTGTGAATATGCAAAAAGAAAAAGGAAACAGTAGGGGACACCGACTGGGCCAGCCGCTGTTAATGGCGAGGGGGGCCCGGGTGCCGAGGTGGCGGGAGCATGGGTGTGGGGAGGTGTATGTGTAGACAGAGAGGATGACGAGTGGGGTCCCACTATCATACAGACCAAAATTGTAAAAATTGGGCATTTTCACCACTGGCCTGATGGAGTTTCGAACCTGGGTCTGCGGGGTATAGCTGGCCAAATGGGCCTTTTTTCGGGCCAGCCCGTGAGCACGCCGGCACGGCCCGCTTTGGGCCAGGCACTGCACGGGCTAAACGGGACGGGCCCGGCACGCGGCACACCCTGGGCCGTGCCTGGGCCTGGAGGCTGGCACGCGGGCCGACACGCACGGCCCGATTACGTTTATTTTTATTTTTTATACATCTATATATGGTCCAACATGTAAAAATGGGCTAAAAACGCCGTTTGCGACAAATAACAGGCTGAAAATATGCGGCCCACCGTGCTAAACGGGCCAACGTGCCGGCCCGTTTACTAACTGGGCCAACGTGCCGGCCCGTTTACTAACTGGGCCGTGCCTGGGCCTGGGGGCGCAGCACGCGGGCCGGCACGACACGGCCCGGATAGTAATCATGCCCTGGCGGGCCGTGCTGGGCCAGGCACGATTACGATGGGTCGGGCCGTGCCGTGCCGAGCCGGCCCATTTGGCCAGGTATGCTGCGGGGTATGCGGGAGAGGGTTGAACCACTGGGCTAGGCTCGGGGTGTTTGACACAGGGGAGGCAGGGTTCCTGTTGAACCAGTACCAACAGGAAGATGGCTTCCTCTTCGTTGGCAGAGAAGAAGGCGACGACGCCGCCGCGGCGCAACAGGGCTCAGGATGCGGCAGCGGGGTTGCGGAATAGGGGCACGGTGAGGCTGCAAGGGTGCGGGGATGAATGGCTACTGCTAGCCGGTGTCGTGTGCGTGCGTGAGCGGCGGAACGAGGGCTTCGAGAATGAGCTCGAGTAGGAGCTCATCTCGGCCGCGGCAGCGAGGCACGGCGAGGCGCTGGCTGTGCTAGGTGATGCGAAGGTGCAGGCGTGCTAGGCGAGCGTGGGACGCGACCTGCGGGTGCTTTAGTGTGTGGACCAGCAAGGCAAGCAGCGACATACCTGGCCAAACGGGCCTGCCCGGCACGGCACGGCCCGGCCCATCGTAATCGTGCCTGGCCCGGCACGGCCCGCCAGGGCATGATTACTATATGGGCCGTGCCGTGCCGGCCCGCGTGCTGCGGCCCCCAGGCCCAGGCACGGCCCAGTTAGTAAACGGGCCGGCACGTTGGCCCGTTTAGCACGGTGGGCCGCATATTTTCAGCCTGTTATTTGACGCACCGAGCGTTTTTTAGCCTATTTTTACATGTTGGACCATATATAGATGTATAAAAAATTAAAAAAACGTAATCGGGCCGTGCCGTGCCGGCCCGCGTGCCCAGGCACGGCCCAGGGTGTGCCGCGTGCCGGGGCCGGCCCGTTTAGCCCGTGTCGTGCCTGGCCCAAGGCGGGCCGTGCCGGTGTGCTCACGGGCCGGCCCGAAAAAAACGGCCCATTTGGCGAGCTATAAGCAGCGGCATGAGCATCGAAGCAAGCGGTCGCGAGTGCACTCAAGAAGTAGAGAAGAACAAGGCGGGCGAGCAGAATAGCGGGCGACCTTGTCGGAGGAACTCCGGCGACCAAAACTCGCAGAGGAGGGCACCAAAATATGCAGCGCTACAAGGCGATCCTAAAGGTGCTGCGGATGCATTGAAACACGAAGGAAACCTCACGAGGTCAAGCATCGCTCCGCGCGGGTCCTGGCGTTTGATGAGGTGCAGCAGGATGCCATGCGGGGGATGGACCTCGTGCTGGGGGAGGAACGCCGCCGCGAAGCCATGCTACGGGCGGCAAGATATCAGCAGGCGCTGCGGCGGTACCACTGCCGCAGCGTCCGCTCCAGGACGCTCGAGGTGGGTGACCTCATCCTAAGGCAGGTGCTCTCCAGGGAAGGGCTGCATAAGCTCTCACCCATGTGGGAGGGCCCGTCTAGGGTCGCCCACGTCTCCAGGCCTGGCGCTGCGCGCCTAGAGACGCAGGACTGGGTACCCATCCAGACCGCCTGGAACATCCAGCACCTCCGGAAGTTCTACCCATGAAGAAAGGCCCAGCGCCCGTGAATAAGGCCCAGTGCCTGTGAAGGTCTCCGCTCGTGACACTGTCACGTAATAATGAGTGGGGCTGTACACGCCCCGGAGTCTCAGGAGTACCGCCCTTGGGCCTCTGGGGCCCCCTCCCATGTCCTAGTGGAAGCACTTAGCTCCGCGCTGGTGAGAAGACAAGAAGACTAGACTAGGTGCCGGACGCGGATTTTCATTTGCTTTCTGTAGTTGGCTTGCCCTTCTTTAATCAAAATTTGCTTTCTGGTGTTCCTTGCCGGTCTTGTCCCATCGCCTTCTGCGTCTGTTTCTGCCTTCGGTTCTCTGTTTGACCTGTGCTCTCTCTCTCGCGTCCCTCATGAGGGGGCTGGACAGGTGCCCTCGTGCCCTCGTGAGCGTCTTGCCTGTTTTTTCGCGAGGCACCCTCATTCGAGCCGCAAGCTGGCGCCTCTCAATCCGTGCCCCTCGGTTACCGCGATACGAAGCGCGGGATCGTAGCCGGCAGCACCTGCGACCAGGGCTCGGAAGAACAAAAGTTTTCTAACGAATTTTTACAGCTCCTAGACATTCCCCAAGCCGAGGAGGCCTCGCCTGGTACTGAGAAATGTGCGCCTCGTGAGGCAGAAGCTACTTCAAGCACGCCAAGTTAAGTTATTTCTACGCGCCTATGTAAAGCACTGATACTGCGACACAACACAGGAACGATAAACATAGCATAACAAATTGGAGATCATAGTTTGTTGCACGCCCCTGCGGGGCCCCATACTCGCCTCTCTCTTGTTGCAGGAAGAAAAGGAAGAACAAAACAAAAGTGGCGCGTGCCCCTGCAGCAGCTCACGAGGACGAACCCATGGCGCTCTCCTGAGCTCAGCTGGACCCTTCCTCGCGCTTCACTAGGGCGCGGCGGCGAGATGACCCGCTGCCACCTTCGAAGCGAGCGCGGCGGCGTGGCGGCTGGTCGTAGCCGCCACTGCTTGAGCTGTCGCCGAAGGGAGAACCGCCGTAGCTGGGCGCGAGATCGTCCTCACCCTCATCCCGACCGTCGCTAAGGCCAATCACCTCATCGCCGTCGTTGTCCTCGGGGCAGCACCCGACGCGGCGGCCGTCTTCTCCGAACACCCTCACATAGAGGGTCGCGTTGCCGTCGTACTTGAAGTAGAGGGTGCACCGCCTGCCCAGGCCACGCGCGCGGGCAAACGTCTGCCAGCCGCTGGCCAGAGCCACGTTGCCAGAAACGGAGATCTCGATAGCGACCCACGAAGCTTTGCTGCAGCAGCCGTCCGCCTGCAGCCAGAGCCCACCTGGGCCTGTCGCCGGCAGTTCACCGGCGAAGAAGCGCGGGAGCTGAAGCCAGGTGCTGGCCGGACTCTCCGACCAAACGACGAACTCCGGCAGCACCTCCGCCGAGTGGAAGCACGGCCGAGGAGGCCGTGCGACCATGGCGCGCCTCCCCTCATCATCGGGAATGCCACGATCTGGGAGAGCCTCACCACGAGAAGAGGCACCGCCGCGGCAGCGAGGAGCCGCGACGAGGGTCGCGGCGTGCTTACGGGGATGGCCGCGCCCATGCTTGGGTGGCGGGGAGCCGGGCCCATCTTGGCGAGCCTTCCTGATGAGGACATCAATACAATTATTACACCCACAGTCCCTGCTGCTATACATACTGGACCAATTACTAGAGCTCGCGCACGCCAATTAAATTACCAGGTACTTTCGTTTCTTGCTAATGATTCTAATGTTCATGAGAATATGATGCTGCCTAAATTGGATACATTTGTTTTGCTTACAAATGAAGGGCCTAGCTTTGAGAAGGATGAACATTGGAGCAAGAACAAGCATGGAGATGATGGCATGCGCATGGGGAACAAGAACGGAGTTACAAGTGATGATTTCAGGACGTTGAAGCCACCATAATGCGTGCATGAAGCCTTGGACGAAATATACAAGATGCTACTTCATAACTTTCGTCCAGAGGCTATTCTAGGTGCTGCGTCACCTTATTATTGGGCCAGGCCCATGTAATTTCGAAATACATCAGTATAGGCTGTTTTTAGAGTCCGTATGTGTGGGGAAACAAGAGATAGGGTTGGTTTCGGACCCCTTCCTCAAGGGCCACGAAATTCCCCCCCCTCTTCCTCCATATATACAGCCCTTAGGGCGTCGTTTAGACTTTGGGTTTTGTTTAGATTAAAAGTTCGCCATAGCTGCAACTTCGCGTACTTCGTTTGTGTTCAGCGACCAGACAAAGGCGTCACAGAACCCCACCTTGATCAATAAAGCTTTCATCTTATATTCGCAATATCCAGATTGCAATCTCAGTTTCTTGCCTATTCTTCGTTTGCTCGCAGGAAACAGACCCTCGTGGTCAGGTTGATCGTGCTCCGGCGTGGTCGATAACCTCTCGGAGTTGGTTTAGCGATTGCTAAGGCGCGACGTCCTCGCACGTTCGTAGTCGGATCGTCAAAGTCGACTTCCATCAAAGCGATATTCATCATCTCATCGAAAGACGGGACACCTTTGCCTCTATCAAGTGGTATCAGATTTCCAGGTTGTTCGGTGAGATTTTACAGTTTTTCGTAGTTTAGATCGAGTCTGTTCTTCATACCTACAGTCCACGAAAAAGCCACAAAAAAAAAATTTAGGGTTAGTTCATCATATCCGAACCAATTTGAGCCTTTGCATAATCTTTTTAGGGTTTTTGCTTTGTTGAATTTGCGGTTGCATCGTCGTGTCAAGTTGCTGGTCTTAGAGTCTAGTCTTTTAGAGTTTCGAGTTCTGGTCATAAGTTGTCACGCCGCCGCCGCACCATCATCATCGCCTTGCCATCTACCACCATTGCTTATCCGCCACCGCTTTGAATCCGTATCCATATACCACCACCGCTGCCATATACTACCGCCATATATCCACCACCAATCCGAGTTCTCTTCATAGTCGGTTTGTTTTAGAGATCCATATATTTTCCGTTTCGTGTTTCCTTGCCTGAGTAGGTCTCGGAAAAAAAAAAAGATGATATCATAGTGTTTTGAGACACTCGCCATCATAGTGATTTTTAGGCCCCCGGGCTGCCTGAGTAGGTCTCTGGAGACCCCCGGGCAGTTTTTAGGCCAAAATTTCGGCAACCAAAAATATTTTTTCCCTATCCTATTTTTAGGCCCCGGGTAGTGTTTTGAGACACTCGCCATCATAGTGATTTTTTGTCGCACTTTTTCGTCGTCGCTGCCCTGATTTCCGAAAAAAAAAAATAGTCAAAAATTTTTTGTGCCCATCCTGTCAGTTTGACCTGGGAAGAG